>NW_019726227.1:642225-759719 GCF_002891405.2 Cryptotermes secundus
TTATAATAAATAAATAATAAAGGTAATTCCTGAGGCTTGAAGGGAATGAATACTACGTGTATATTGCTGTAAGTCTTATGTATATGCCTCACTTGCAGTAATGATTACAAAATAAATATAAACCTATTGGCCCTAAGAAAAGTCTAAAAATTCTGTCAGGGTCAAAGTCCTCACAAAGGTGGCTTAAATTGTTTCACACAATAACATTAATCAACGTACTATTACTTTCATTTAGCAACAGTTACATAATTCAATTCTTAAATTTCCAGAGGATTTACTAAAATATTTCCGCATGCCCCAGGCTTCAGTACTTTGTAACATCAAAACACTTGAAAGTTCTTGTCAGTCTCGAATGTAAGAAATTTACCTTAATTTACTTTAATGTAACAATAAATATCTTCATTCTGAGGTACATTTCTGTCACTTAAAATTCAACAGTAAAGCTAATTTCAGAAAATTTGGTATGAAAATTATTAAAAACTGACTTTGTTACATTTCAGAACAACACATGATTATATGAAGCACTGAAGAAAATTAATTTCATTTTTCCATTCAATTAGTAATGCTGCTTGTAATTTTCACAGAGCATAGACAAATGCATTTTGAGAGATCTGGGGTTCTCATAGCGATCAACATGAATAGTTTATATTTCGGAGTGAGACAGTGTGTAGTACAGTACAAGTTTCCTAGCGTTTCAGATGAGCATACTGCATCCATCTTCAGGGTCAAAAAATAAGCCAACAAAGTACAGTTGCTCACTGCTTGCTTGGCTTACTCTCTGATCCTGAAGATTGAGGTCTGGATTCGTCTGGACTGAAAATAAACTTGGAAATTAAACTGCATCATTTCCCAGAAACGTGTACTCTTTAAATTTATATTTTTATTTAAAATTACTAAAGTAATTCATTGGGAAGTTAAACGGAAAACAAAAGAAAGGAGTTACCTAAACTCCAGAGTAAAGTCTCTGCCATTTGGTATGATTTCCATGGGAGATGTTCGGGAATAAAACCTGCCGCCTTATATCTGTCCATAATCGGGTTCCTGTTCAAAATATATAGCAATTGGGTGACAAATTATATGTATTATAAACAATAACAGATGTAGAATTGTAGCGTGAGCTATGGGTTCAATCGATGTGACATCTGCTGATATCACTTATCACATTTCAGTCCTTAACACATCTAAAGAAGGAACAAAGTTTTACATTTGAGATTTTCGTAGACAATTTTAAGTTAACGTGGCGGTGGTTTAGTGTGATAACAGACAACTGCAGCACCAACATGACTGTGCACATGACGTCAGTCTGCGGCCAGCGGAAGAGTGTGGGGGGGGGCGTGGCAGTTCACTCGCTGTCTGAGAGTTGGGATGTATGCGCCTCAGGTTCAGTTTCTTGCGATGACACAACAACTGAAACAAACACACGTCCATTACGATACTGAGACTCATTCGTCTCTGAATCTACTCTAACTTTCTGGTGACATTCTTCGGCTTTCCCTATCCTGTCCTTGAAGGAGGTACTGTCTGTTTCTCTTTACTTCTGCTGCTTCAATCATGGCCCCAGTTTCACCCCTTGCAGTGCTTGGCACCGATCTACCAGGCAACACGACGTAACCTCCAATAATACAATAATCGTCTGAAGACTTCTGGGTTGAACCTTGAGTTCCGTGAATTTCTTCAGCCCTCTCAGCAATTGTTTCTCAATTTATTATCATGAAATATATGGGAACTACGCTAACACACCTCTCCCTCCTTCTTTTAAGGGGGGGGAGGTTATTTTATAGTGCGGTCAATATCTAGGATATAATAGCACTGAATGGTAGGATTACGGTTGAATGATTAGTTAGAAAGGATTTGGAAGGACGCGGTACTACTCCTGTCACGGTTCTATCCTATCATTTGCCTGGAAGGTCTGAGAGAAACCACTAAAGAACTTCTGCGAGGATTGCCGGCATCTCGGCCAAGATTCAAACCAAGAATCTCTCAAATACGAGTCCAGAGCGTTATCACTAAGCCAAGCGGCTTAGCGCAACAACTTAAAGGTGTAAATATTGTAACGGGTTTGAGCAACGCGTTGACTGGCAACAGCTCTGTAAACACGGTCCAACATGCAACTATAAAGGAAGCTGTGTTTTCTGTAGATCAGACTGACGCGCCAATAGAATGGCTGGATAGTGATCACGTGATATGTTTACTAATAGGTCCATGTTCGTTCCGCGGCTACGCAAGTGACAATTCGTTCAGGGCAATTACGAGTTACGAGTCAATCGCAGGCTGGAGTGAGGTTCCGAGGTTCCAGAGTGACTGAAGATGAAATAGCAANATATTCACTAATAGGTCCATGTTCGTTCCGCGGCTACGTAAGTGACAAATTTCGTTCAGAGCAATTACGAGTTACGAGTCAATCGCAGGCTGGAGGAGTGAGGTTCCGAGGTTCCAGAGTGACTGAAGATGAAATAGCAAGAAGACTTCATAGTGATTTGAAATGCTAATTTCTGTGTTGAGACTCGTTGCTAGGAGACGACTAGCGGAAACCGAGAATCCTAGTGCGTGCGGAACGGTGGACTGGAAAGTGTGTATATAGCGATAGCGCTATAATTACGTGTAATTACTGGTGGTGTGTATCAACAGTAAATAAACCCGTTCATCCAATCCAGAACTCGCGTTATTAGTCACTAATACAAGAGACAATACTTCATTGTTTCAGTCTCTCCTGCCTCTCGTCCCCTTTCTTGCAACATTACTCATCTGTCCAGAAGTACCTTCTTTAACACTTTCAAGACTTGCATACAGGTAAATTACTGCTGACCCTCGCCAGCAAAGTCATTCATGGTTCGGAGACCTGCGGGACTCATGATCATATTTTACTGTATGACAACTCTGTCAGCCGTGCAAGCAACCCTTCTATGAAGTCAGAGTCAGAGCCAGAGTCAGAATTACTTTGCCACTGGCGGTTTACCTAAAATCATTTCGTCTTGGCGCCAAGCCCATGACATATAGCAGTGCAGTCCGTACCTCACAGGAAACACTCCGTATTCATAAAAGGGACCAGCCGGCTAATGCCGTTTCGTGAAATAATCGCTGTTTATTGTGAGAATCACACAAAAGACACAATAAATACACTGTATGGGCTTCTTAACGGTAAAGCAGACGGTGCATAGACGAGCAGTTACAGGTGTGCTTCAGATGGTTAAAGTTATCCTACTCTTCATGTTCCGTAGCCTCAGTGTTAGAGTACTGGGTAATGACACCCGACTGGAAGATATTTCCGCTCTGATCCAACAACAATTTCGCGAGCATCACATTTTATGGCGCACGGCAATAAAATGCCTCCCTCGCAAGGGCCTTTTAGTTTAGATGTCGGTTGTTAGATGGCAGGCCATACCATCACTGTAATAGCGACAATCTGCTTCTGATTTCCAATCCCTCATTTCCCACGTCTGGCATTTAAGCTCCATGCAACCGCTATCTTTCTTTTTACGACCGAAACAACTTTATTTTGGTTGAAGTTGAGTTCACACTGATAATATCAGGCCAAGAAACTCTCTGTCAGTGTGTATGTGTGTCTATACATAACAGCTCTAACGCAAAATTTGCTCTTGTATTTGGGAAGTGCCTGGTTTGAAACCCGGCAGGGCACAGACTATCCTGAGGTCATATGAAGTTTTCTTCCGCGTGTTCAGACAAACTGGGAATTATTACCTAGCTTACTCCTTCCATCCCCTTTCCAATCCATCATTCGACGCTTGTCTGAGCTGCCTGAGAGCGTCTCCTTCAGTTCACGTCGCGACGCTATCAGTATTCGGACGACACTGCGTCGAATGGTAGACTGGTCGGTAGATGAATTTGAAAAGAAGCGGAAGGAACCTGATCGAGGTGCTCCTGCGGCATTTTACTGGCGGAACTGAGGAATATCATGACATACCTCAAGGCAGTCACTGTCACAGCCCAGATTTGACATGAACACCTCCAAAATACAGGCCTAGAGCATTATCGGTTTGGCAGCATCCTTAAGCAAACAACAAGCACTAGCAAACAAATAAATACATGCACCGTGCACAACAATCACCACCTTGCTGTGTAGGCCAGGCCTTCTTTCCACGTGTTCCAAGGAACCCGCTTGGCGCCTTCTTGGATCCAGGCGTTCTCTCTCCATTCCTCTTGTCGCGCCCCTGCTGGTACGCGGCCCCCAAGTATTGCAACAACGTGTCCAGGTCCTCAGTCCGCTCCACAGATCCCTCGGACTCCTTTTTGCCCCTCATTCCCATGAAACCTGTTGAGGGTACTTTCTTGCCCCGCATGGCGAAGAATCCCACTGACGGACCTTTCTTGCCTCTCATGCCGAAAAATCCTGCGTTCGGCACTTTCTTCCCCCTCATGCCGAAAAACCCTGAAGCGGGGACCCTTTTGTTGAGATCTTCAGAATTGCCCAACACCTCTTCCTCGTCCCCCCAGATATCCTCGTCGGAAAGCACTTGTGGATAGTCGTCTCCTACCAGATCCACGTCCTTCCCTAGCAACTGCATGAGGCCCAGCCCCTCCCTCTCCTTCTTCCCCCCGATGCCATGGAACCCGACGCTCGGAGGCCCCATCAAAACGTCTGGATCTTCTTCCCATTGCGCCTTCTTGCCCCTCATGCCTTGGAACCCCAGCGGTGGAGCCCTTTTGTCGAAATAGTCGAAGTCTGTAGGGTCCTTCTTCCCACGCATTCCCATAAAACCCATAGGAGCCCTCTTGTCCAGGAAGTCCTGCAACAACTGTTGCTGAGAGTCGGGATCCTTCTTGCCTCTCATGCCATGGAACCCCATGGACGGCCCCCGTTTGTCGTACCCAAGGTCCTCATTGTCCTTCTTGCCCCTGACACCTTGGAACCCCATTGCGGGGGCTCGCTTGCCACCGTACGCCTCCTCATTGCTGAACGCTGAATCCTTCTTGCCGCGTACGCCCAGGAAGCCGCTCGGGGCGCGTTTGGGCGATTCCTCGGGCGCACAGAGCACCACCGCGATAAGCGACAAAGTGATGATCAAGAGAGCGCCTGCGCGCGAGCGGGGGCCGCTTAGAACCATCCTGCAACAAGGAAACAAGTGCATTTATTTGTGGTTCCCTTAACAACGCTGTCACTATGCGGCGAGTGGGGAGACGATCACATGATAATTAGAGGTACTATCCAGGAATTTGTGAGTAGGGACTGTGTGAATCAGACTAGGGGACGAACGGAACATCTCTCGAACACCCCTGTGCGAACCTGCTCGGTACCAAGCTAGAGATGCGCAGAGAAGGGCGCGTGGGCCTCCAAACGCCACTTACCGTTCTCCGAATTTAAGTAGAATTAGAAATTTCCGCCACGCTTCTAGATACCAACTTCCATGCAAATCCATTAAACGGCTCTCAAGTTGTTGCATTCGTACACACGGACACACATGGCGAAGTTTACAGGCGCTATTTTCATTGCTATCACGACAAAAATGTGCTGAAAAAGCAGATACAATTTCCTGAGTGAATGATTAATGATCTCCCGGACAGAAATAGAACAACCCTACAGAATGAACTTAGTCTAAAACAACATATGATAATTCGGTCCGTACCTCACGGGAAACACAATACGTCTCCGCTACAAGGCCCAACCGGTTAATGCTATGTAAGGAAACAGTCGCTGTTTATTTCGAGAACCATAAGGAACACACAAATACACTCTGTGGGCAGAATGCGCAGTTTTAATGTTAGAGCAGGTGGTACATATAGCAACCACTGAGCTTTATCAACTGCTACGGCTGTATAGCATCGGATGGGGCACGACAAGATGATTTTGGAAGATGAATTCGGAAGGGCAGAGAGAGAAATGGCAGGGGGTCAATATTTATGTAATATCTCGAAGTTTGTTGGACAGAACGAGAAATGTCACGAAACACATCAGGACAGATTGTGTCACGTTCTATACTAGGGATTAGCAAAAGCCGGCCCGAGAGTCACATGCTGCTCGCAGAAACATTAAAACTGTAGAGAGAACTATTGAAATTAAGTGTGTGTGTCGTGTGCGCACTTACATAGGTCTCTATCCAGACCCAGCCGACTCCAATCCGCACATTTACACCCCATGTCTTTAAGATCAATTTAAATCTAATTCTCTGTTACAGGGAGGTGGTGGTAACGCCCACTGGTTAGTGATCGGTTCGAAACCCTGGATTTCATCTTCCTGTCTTTTTATAGTTTTTAAATAAAATTCGTCAGTGGTATATTTTATTTATTTTCATCAGCAATATTTATACTAGTAAGTTCTCCATTTGTTTTCTATTTTCCTTTCCTTACTTCTGGAGCCATACTTTGCTTCATTAATCCGGATGACCTGTTCCTTCCCTCATTTAATCCGGGATACCGAGGGTTTACTGTATATGGAGAAACTTTTGTTCCTGTCAACGGCTATTTCCATACAAGCAATGTATTTCTTATGTTGGTTATTTAACGATGCTATCACTCGCGAGATTATATAGTGCAGGACGAGAGGATTCACTTTGATGAATATGGAGCAGTTTATGAGTTGAGAAGTGGTAGGGGAAACCGAAATACTTTGCACACCACACATTTCACCGTAAACAGGCGGTGCTATATAAATAAGGACCACTTAAGCCACAAATATTATCAACCACATCTCCATCAAGCTTGTAATAAAGTCACAAAACGTTCATATACAGGGTGTTTAAGAAGTTCTTTCTCGGATATGATGGAAAAACCCACCAGTTCCGATTCCTATGGGATGACATTTGAGGGTTTTGCTGCGAGAAGGATTTATGTTGTTGCCTGTGTTCCAAAAATATGCTCGCAGAGGATGAAATCGCAAAAATCGAACATAACTGTCCCTTCTACCCTCGCATTCCTCGTCATTAAACCCACATAACTGCACCCTCCCGTTTCCCCCCAACTCACCCCACTGCTCAGCAAGCAGTCAGCATTACAGCAGACGCTACAAATTGAAATCGGTCTAATTCTGCTGATCGCATTAAAATGAAATCAAAATTTCCGCACTCGGATATGACTGAGAGCATCTGTTCTTAGTTGTGTCGCCGTGCAGTCTGGAAATTTCACAAGAACCCATCTGATTCTTTCATACTTCGTTGAACGTCTCTGCCAATAGCTCAAATTACAGAGCGTTCGACGTCAAGATTATTCATGAATAGCTGGTCAGAAGGGATGTGAAAGGAGACGGTCTGGACCTCATTTAAGATATTCCGCAATTCCTCTAGAGGACTGAGGAAAAATGCGGAAAGATATAGTCAAGGTAGCCAGTGTGTGAGCTGAGATTTGAACAGGACAATTCGAGAATACAGGACAAAAGCTTTACCGACTGAGCCAGCATACTCGGTAAATTCTGAGTAACGAACATACAGATTTGATAAACGTACGCTTCTACCACATCATAAAACAATAGCGAGGCTACACAACAAGAAACGTTTCGATATGTAGGCAGTAACTAATTGTTCGCTACCAGAGAATGTGTGTCAGAGGGCCAGTGAGACGCGGTTCAGTTCAAGTGAAACCAGTTCTGATCGCTCAACAGTTCCGGATGTATCCATTGCTCTGTGACACTCCGTCTGCTGGATGGGGCGCCTGTTCAGTTGATCTGAAATCTGCACAAGTTACGGCAGAGCATCGCCCCCACGCGGCCAGTCCGTGTAATAATGCAGTGGCTCTGTTTGATTCGCGTTATTATTTTTAATTCAAGCGTTTGCATACCGTCCCGCTGGAATTGCCCCGCGATAGTGCTACAATTAATAGGGCATGTCTGTTCAAATACAACAGGACGTGCCAGATTATGGTCTCCAACGTATGAGCCTTACTAGAAGCAAGTAAAATGTTTTCACGTATATGAGTGACTACAGACGGGGTTTGGATTGGTAATTGGATTTATTGAACTCATACAGAACACACGCAGTCATAGGAGCGAGACGCAACACAGAGCACAATACACGATAGTGAAAGAGAGAGTGCTCCAACAGAGGATGATAGACGTGACTCGCGTAATGAAACACGACGTAGGAAAGAAATATGCTGTACAGTTTTAATATTTTAACACTTGACATTTGTCAGTATATATGATAAATATATATTTTAGTTATTTTAGTATGTAAAGACAAGGCATGCAATGAATTAGTTTGTCGTGGATTGGATCAGCACCTGAAGATGGCACATTGGTGCCGAAACATGTAGTGAGAGTGAAAAGAGGGGATAAATAAATGTATGCACTAGAAGACGGATAAAATAAATCATGGACTTAAATCAGTGCAACAGGACGCTAAAATATANGCGCTATCGCTAATAACACACTCTGCAGTTCACTACAGCAAGTACGAAATATTCTCTGCCCATTGTATCTTCAACGGTTATCGCCTGGTAACGGCTTCCAACGTCGTAGCTCTCTCAGCTTCCGTGTTCACGTCCTTAATAGTCGGTGGCTGTCTTACAACTAACTAAGAAAGTCAAAGTCTACGCCAAAGTTACTTTACGACTGACGGTTTACCGCCAATCAGTTCGTCTTGGCGAGAAGCCCCCTGAGGCTTACGACCAGCAATTTTATCTTCCAACT
Organism: Cryptotermes secundus; assembly: GCF_002891405.2. Taxonomy (NCBI): domain Eukaryota; kingdom Metazoa; phylum Arthropoda; class Insecta; order Blattodea; family Kalotermitidae; genus Cryptotermes; species Cryptotermes secundus. The sequence goes on from NW_019726227.1 coordinate 650,801, forward strand.
GGAAACTTGCGGTTATAGACCTTATGAAATATCCTTTTAAAGAGAGGGTAGGTCTGTCCTTTACAATTGCTGCTGGTCCTCGCCATCGCAGTCATTATCGGTTCCGAGCCTTGCGGGGCTCATGATCATATTTTACTGTCTCAGACTAGAGACTCCCTCAACATGGGGGTCCTTGTATTTATATCGCCCAGGAACAGGGTGGTTTACTCCATTGTTGCCTAGCAAAGGGCGTGTTTCCAAAGCTCTTCCCTAGCAACGGCTGTCTTGCCTTGAGCAATTATGCCAAAATATTTTGTCAATTTGTGAACTGTTGAGTTTTAAGGTTCAATTTCAATTCTGGAGATTAATAAACTCAATAAGACTGAAGTCAAGAGCTTCATGGTTTATTCGTTTTAAGAAATGTTAATGGACGTGTTATTATGTGACAGAGAGAGAGAGAGAAAGTAGGCGCGCAACTCTGTTACCCTGTTCTAAAAATGACAAACCTCGGAATCGTTATATATATTTATAGGCAGATGTCCGCTCTTCCGCGGCTGAAAGTTTGATTTCACAGAAACATTTTCTGTTCTTACTTACATGATATCGAGACATGCTGTTCACTCATTAAATGCCAATTAGGCCTACATACTGTACAAGGTAACTTTTAGAGAAAATATATTGTTACCCCCACTGCTCAACTTCGAATTTCCTTTGAACTGATCATCGCAGGGAGAATTATCTTTCGTAACGAGTAACACGTTCATACCGTGACAACGTATTCACAATTGTCTGATGCACAAAGCTGTCTTTTTAAATATCACAGTCACAGAAATATAAAAAATTATGTAAAATGTGTTCATAAATAAACGGATCTTCATGTCTGCTTTTAAACACACAGATTAGCAAAAATTATTTCTAAGCGACTAATTAATGTTGCTGGGCCCCTAAGGGCTTATCAACCATAAACAGAGAAATATCCCAGCGGAGGGATGACACAACCGAGTAGAGAAATGGAGCAATAAAGTTAACGGATTGCGATCCACTGTGCAGTGAAAAGAATTAGCGAGTATGGTCACGAGACTGGCTAACAGCCGTAACAACTACTGCTCTATGTCCAAGAGGTCAGGATAATAATTCGGGTAAATAAAAATAGAGTAAACCCTCGCTAATCCGGTTACAGTTAATCCAGATCGAAATAAGGAAAATGGAAATTTCTGTACACAGCTGAGTACATATTTTAAGGGACACGTGGGATTTAGGAGCAAGAGGACTTTCAGACTGTGTTGAGGGCAGCTGGAGAGACTGAAACCACGCAAGAAAATATCCAAGATTGGCTTCAGCTGGATGAAGGATTCCTGGTGCTCATTTCTGTTAGAGGCTGAGAAGACACCAGGGCCACAGTGCGGCTGGAAGGATTAGGTAAATCGAAAAATCCAGTGGCCTCATCGTGAATTGAAACCGCGACCTTCTGGCTTGCAGCATAGTGCCTCAACCAACTACACTACTGCGTGTAGGTGGAGGGACGTGACCATTAATCTTACCCACACTTTACTTGCACTGCCACCTGAAACCACTACACGACAAAAACATAAAACGAGATTCAACTGCCAGGTTCGCAGGAGAGCGCCAGGGACGACGGACGAAGGAGAAAGCCGTTCCTTGTAACGTCAAGGAGGAGGGAGGATTTCATGGCCTTCACTGAACTTTAGAGCAGCTGTAAACACTCATACACCTGGTCGCATTAGTGCGTTCAGAAGGTGGAGAGGTGTCTGTGCTTACCGCGGCGTGGAAATTGTTTCAGCGAGGCGACCTGTGGCAATATCTGAGAAGGCGAACAATCCTTCCGAGGGCTCAGTCCGTCTAAATAACATTCAAATATGGTGCAACCAGGATTCTTTTCTAAGAGAGGAATCCAGAAAATTCGCTTACAAACTTATGTTCTAGCTGCGTAACAGCATTCAGGGGAGAAACACTTTCCTTACGTCTAACCCGTAGCATTAATGCCCGGTCTATTTCCCTTCCCGCGCTTTTTTTTGGGCAGATGCCTGCCTAGCCCGTCTCTTGGGGATCCGCGGTTCCTCCCTCACACAGAACAAATTCCGTCACGGTTACAAAGACAAACATCAGCATCTGCATTGCGGTGGGACTGAGAGAAACCACGACACGTCCAGACAGGAGAGTCAGTGTCTCGTCCGAGATATGAACCAAACGCCTTCCGAATACGAGGCTAAAGCGTTACCGCTACGCTAACTTGATAGCCACAACGCGCTCACGATCTGCTTCGAGGATAACAGGGTGCGCGTCTCCAGTCTCTCATTATAACTGTACACATCAAGCACAAAGGAAGACATCACTTGAACGCCCTGGTCTCAGATGGAAGCACCATTTTAAAATTAATTTTAAACAAGGTATGAGAGTGGTGACTGGATTAATCTGGCTCTCGATATGGAAAAGTGTCGAGTTCTTGCGGACCCGGTACTGAAGCTTCAGTTTGCATAGAAAATGTGGAATGTCCCAAGAAGTTGAGCAACTATTAGCTTCTCAAATATGGTCCTGATTCTTTGCGAGAAGACATCAAGTTTCAGATTATGACAGAGGTCATTATCCCATGTGACAGACTCCACAGCAATGTCACGCAGTATGTACAGTACAAGGTTACAAATAATTCATTTCATTTCAAAACACTATATCGGTCGCCCCGTGCTTTTCCGTGACCACAGACAACCACTATCCTTAAACTGCCGATACCACCGCAGAATGCTCCGTTTACATAGCAGTTCCTTTGTGTGCTCTGCTCTGAACGCACGCTGCACTGCAATAACAGACGAACATCTCGCCTATTCCAACACACAGAAATTCTTTTCCAGATTAGCCGCCATTTTGTGAGGCACTGCATTCATGCTGCCAACTGGTGTATCACGGTGCAAACTTGGTGAGTTTGCGGTTCTTTTCATGTATCAATCACGTTTGTATTTGCAATACTTTGGAAAATATTATCTTTTTAAATGGAATGAATCATCTGTAGTAACCCTGTATTTTTATTCACCCTGTGGGCACTATTCTGAAGCCAAATGAGTCCCAAGACGGCGGGAAATACTGGCCGTCGCGCTCATCTCGGCACTTCCCCAGAAACAAGTGAAGTCAGCATTGCGTTATGATGCTCCGTGCAACAGTGGGCTACAGGACATCACAGCGGCGCTCACACATTCGCAGCGCCGCTAAATAATGACAGTTCGTTTCCTAGCAACCAAAAGATTCCAGAAACACTAATCGAAACCATGTTTATGGAGTTACTAACTCCATACAGCTAGGTCTTTGCGAGAAGCTGACCGTCGCTCAACTGGTCATGGAACTCCCCGCGTTTTATGATCTCAAGCTTCATTACCGTGTGCAAAACAGCACTCCACTTATTCGTATTCTGAGCTACATGAATCAAATCCACATGAACGCACAAAGTTTTATTACATCCATCTTAATCCTATCTCTGCCTAGGACGCGGTAGCGTAGTAGGTTGAAGCACTATGCTAGAACCCGGAAGGTCGTGGTTTCGAGTCCCGATGAGATGGATTTCTTCAAATGACCTAATCCTTCCAGCCGCACTATGGCCCTGGGGCCGACTTGGTCTCTAACTGAAATGAGTACCAGGAATCTTCCTGGGGTGTAAAGGGCGACCGGCGCGTAAGGCTGACAACCTTACCACCATCTGTGAGCCGAATGTCTAGAAGAAATGTGGGAACCTCGACATCTCACTTTCTCATGGGCCTCCACGGCCTGTTACAGGGATAGCTTTACATTACCTCCCCTTCAGAATTTTCCGAAAGAAGGTTTGTAGAACTCCAGAGCACAAGTAATATCTTCCGGGATATAACGCCGTGCAGTCTGTCAGGGCAGAGGAATAAGTGCAGAAAGAAACTAGAGTGAAAGCAGCTCTGCTCGCCACCGGTGGTTTTTTGCTTCGCTTATTTTTCAAACCTGACAATGGAGGCGATATATTCCTCCGAAACGTCGGCTGACATTCAACGGACTACGCGGCGTTATATCCCATTAAGATAGAACTCTTCACAAACCACTGCTATGAGAGATCCCACTTTTATGCGTGCTACATGGCCAACCCATCTAATTCTTATCCAATGTTGGGAACATACATCCGACGTACTTTACTGAAATGTCTGCATGTCGCTTCTGTTCCATTTCCTCACCTGCGGCTGCATCACAACAGCTTTGCAAAAAATAAGCGACAAAGATTCGAGTTGTAGTCTCCGTGGATTCCAAAATTTGTGTTTTTGTGCATAATTGGGTGTTTTAGAGACAGTGTATTACAATCAACCGCCAGTCTTCCTCTGATACACTTCAGTACATTTCAATCCGTGAAAATCGCTTATACACCGCTGCTGCTGATGTGCAGAAAGCGCCTGCACGAGGTCGTTTAGACTTCCCGCACTACTGAGGTGTCGGAGAAGTGGTCGCGAGAGAACGGCGTGCTATACATCCCAAATGCAGGACCCCGTACGGCACTCTCGGAATAGCACCAATCACGTCACTTAAGAGGACGGTCACACAGTCCGTATTTCTGGTTACTCAACAATTATTACTGACGGTAGCAAATAAGACATCACAAAAGTGAGATGACCTTCACTGGCGTGATGTTCATACTAATTTTCTTGAAAATCTGTCAACTGATTCTGAAGTTATTAAGTAAGCACAAACAAACAAAAAAAAATCTCCGTGGCCTGTAGTCCACAAGCGAACTATACCGGCCGAGCGACCGCCGCTTGCCGGCGAAGTTTAGTACCAACTTTAGCGGATAGTGGGCGTCGCGCGGTCAGCGCAACGAATCCCCACGGCCGTTAATTTCGGTTTTCGAGACCGGAGCCGCTATTTCCTTGAAATAGTTCCTCAGTTATCATAACGAGGCTGACTGGACCCCGAGGCTGACTGGACCCCGTTCCAGACAAAAAAATCTGATAGCGCCGGGAATCGAACCCGGACCTCTTGATCTGTATTCAGGAATGCTGACCACTAGACCACAGAGGCGGTCTTATTAAGCAAGCACAGTGTAATGAAATTCAGCAATATTATAGAAATACAGGACCAGGAAAAGTCGACAAATAAATAACCAAAGCTGGAAGGACGAGATTAGGGACTGAAAGATAGACATGAGCCTCGCACATGAACGTGTAGACAGACACATTTTCGCTGGAATTTATATTCGCAAGGACGCAAGAGAACAGTTCAAGTGTCCCTCAGCAGAGGCGCTGGCTCCCGTAAGCCGAGAGGAATTAATTCCAGCTGCCATCTAACTGTTTAAAATAAGCTACGGTAAGCCTCGCAGCGTTTGTACGTAAATTGTACGCCAGAGGTCAGACGCGGCGACGTGTTCTCTGGTGACGGGAATCTCCCGAGATTACAGTCTGTATGCCGCCAAGCCAGACGTTATTTGCTGTATAAAACAGTGTCATCATCAGACAGCTGCGCAACAATATTACGCCATCTTTAGGAAGTTCGTACAATTCCATTTTCACAATTTGATGGAACTGAAAAACCATACCGGAGATATTGTTGAACAGACAGGGGAATTTTCTTCCGTAAGGTTGCCTACTCGAGGTGTGACGTACCCTCAGAGATGTGTTACACAGACAATATCTAAATTGAGGGACTTACCGCAACAGGCAAAGACAATGTTTTCTGAGGTGGAGAAGAAAATGAATCCACAACTGCAGTAACTTGTAAATGTTACATCATTCACATGGGTCAGTTTATGTTCAGTGTAGGTTGTTATGAATACTGTGGGCCATTCTTTGTACATGTCTATACCACGGACAGGTTATAGGAGTTCACGGTGACGATTACGAAGAACATCATCTTTTGGAACATGGCGTTATGTGATCTCATAGATGTTTACGGACGTTTCGGAGGAAAATACTGCCTCCACCTGCAGGTTCGAAAAGAAATAGAAGCAAGCAACTAGCAAGAAATAAGACACAAACAGAGCTACCTTTTTGCGGGTGGCTTATTTGGTTCACTCTAAGAACCTGAAGAAGTGAGCGTGTTCCTTCGAAATGTTGGTGAAATTTTACCTGGCTATACGGTGTCATAAGCGTGGGGACTTCAAATTGAACAGGTTTAATCCGCCCCGTTTTTACATTCTTGCTAATTATCATCCACTATTATACTTTCATCCGGGGTACCAATTTACGTGGTTGGTACAGAATTCTGATAGATGTTCACATGGCAAGCAATAATTCCATCAGTTGGGCAGTGTTCACACTGTAATGAAATTTAACACAGGATCGAAAAACACTTCCTGAGGTTCAGATGCTGAGACGAAAATCCCAGCATGCTACCCAACAGCAAGTATGACAAAACTAACACTCACAAGAGTAAACAACTGTCTTTCGAATAGGAAATTTAAATGCGAAATTGAAAAACACACGTACATATTAATAAACATGAAGGCGACGGTCATCCGTGTAGTTCAGAGACAGCCCGAGGTTTCAGGGGAATATATCGCATCTGTCTTAAGGGTCGAAGAGTCAAGCAATAAACCAGCATAAGGACTATTCGACCCTGAAGATGTACGCGATATATTCCTTCGAAACGCCGGGCTCCTTCCGAAGTACGCTGCATTACAACCAAGAACACTGCACTCGTCACAGTCAGTCATAAGTATCCCAATCCCAACAGTAGCTGACATGTACGTAAGCCTGCATCTTACGATATCACTTCATTATGAGAGATTAGAATTTCGACCTCTCGATCGGAATGCAAGGTGGCGGGTTTTCCCCTCTGCCCGCGGCACTTGGTAAATTTGTTAGCGCCATAATGACAATTTTCCAGCTACCTGCGTTTCTAATTAACGGTAATCATGACGCCACCTCGGCGAGATTCTCGACGCCAATATTCACTTACTGCGACTCGCTCTTCCATTTACACAAGGTAAATACAGCGGTGCAACAGTGGCACAAATACATTTACTTTCAGAAACTTCGATAAATGTCCGCTAAGCAAGCAGCGACAGGTCTTATCTGCTTATAAGCAGAGTACCCGTTCTTCGTCCGGGGTATTCTTAGTTTCCGTATCACTCCCACAACCTACTAAAACGTTAGAGAAGGAATAACATTCGATTTAGGGAACTGGAGTTCATTGATTGAAATTAGAGAAAGACACGGAGTGAGAATTCGAGTCGCACCCAAAACCTGTGCCGCGATAACAGCCGTGGTTACCGTGCATCAGCTGTAGGAACAGGGTAGACAGAAAGTCGTGTAACCGCTGAACCTCTCGCTCTGGAGACCCCAAATTCTCTTCCTCACTTAGACAACTCTCACTTGAACAAAAAAAATCAAAATTCTAACGACCTTCTCAATAATTATTTATAAATTCTTTCATGAATATCTCAGCTACTGAGCATTGCCCAGGTCCTGGATGGCATTCACACACGAAACTGAGGTACAAGGCCGTCGGCTCGTGTCCTCTTGACTCCCTCTTGGAAGGGGGGGAGAGGGGGGAAAGAGGTCACAATTATATGTACATATATCGAACCCCTGACCTCTTGGATGCAACAAAGCTAAAAAATGTGGATCAATAATTATGTATTTATCATCATAATTGACAGAAGAACTCCTTGTGAGCCCTACCTTCCTTGGAAAATTCTGCCAGATTTCCTGTTGTTTTCAATTCTTTGGATTTCGTAACGGTATTTTTTTTTACGGAGGAAGATCTTTAGCCTTGGGTCCAACCCACAACCTGGAGGACCAGGTCTCTGTATTTATGTTTCCCAGGAACAGGGTTATACCCCAGTTATACCCCCACGAACCGGCTTCCTCTTTCGTCGCCTTCTGCGACTCGCGGGGCTACGGTGGAGGAATTGTGACCCCCTCCACCACAAATTAATTTATGTAAACTGCAGGAACGGAGGGACAGTCACTTCAGTTTCTTCAGTTGGTACACCACTTATATAATCTGCCTGTGATATTCGCCCCCGAAAGGGCAGCAGCAGGTCTCGACCTCCGATCTCGGCCCTGAGACGGCACACACTGACTGAGGTGTCACGTGCTTTCCCGATATTCCCAAACCGAAAGATGGAGCCAGGATGTTCCTTCTAGACGTTGTCACGAACCGCCAAACACTACGATGTCAAAATGTGGAAATTCACGCACTGCTTTGAGCTACACCAAGACAGAGTCCACGGAAGTGCTCCAACATTTGCTTGCTGTGAGTTGCTGTGGGAAGGTCATGAAGCACGTGATCAGCCAATCGGGTAGTTACTCTAAGTGAATCATAGAGTCCTGGGTTCCTTTAAAGGCAAACGCAAACTGAATCAAAACTTATTGAATTGATTTAATAGATATATCCATATTAATCACAGCCTCTTGCATTCGTTTTAAATCAACCTTCAACTGATGGCCTGTTTCATTCATTTGAAAATTCCCTCTGATAACCGCTTGTTTGATTCGTTTAAAGGATTCTTCTAACTGAATCACGGCCTGCTGGATTCATTTGAAAGACCCACCTAACTGAATCACAGCCTCTTGGATTCATTTAAAGGCAAACTCCTGTTGAGTCACAGACTGTAGGATTGACTTTAAAGCAGCTACCAGAATTACGACGTGACCTGCAAGAACTGAAGAGCTCCAAATTAGAACCAAGTCCTTATAAAATTTCAGACCACAAGAACATTTTTGTCAATAATTTTAAATATATTCACTACGGAATAAATCAAATTCGGTCCTCTCCATTTTAACGAATTTCAAAACACTTTCTTCTGTTACTCCTTCATTACATCTGGCGAATTTTGATTACATAATTACAACATTCCATGCAGCAAAAATGTCAACACCAATTATTGCTTACAGAGAAGGAAGGAAATCCTGTAGTTCTGACGGCAACTAAGTACAAACCTTGATGTTTTATTGGAACCAGAAACTGGCCGCCTATATGAAATGTCGGTGGTCCTACCACGTTCACTTTTCCCTTCTCTGCTAACATTACGGAACGGCTGTTATATCTGCCCTAGTCGAAACGCAAAGAAAACAAACTCTCGATAAAACCGGTCACATGAATTGTCACTGTAAGCCGTGGGGAATCCCTGGATATCTGCAAGACCAAACAGAGCGAACGGTGAGGGAGAGGATGGTAAGAGAGATAAGAAATAGAAGAATTCTCCCCAACGGCAAAGTTTGTCTTCTTATAGGACATCAGCTAGCTGGTTCTGAATAAAATGTTCTTAAAGCACGGTCCAAAAACTGTCTTAAATTTTAGGAATTCAACTCCAAGGAACAGAGTTCATCACGATAAACTAACAGCTGCAAAGGTAGTAAAGAAATTTCTGCTCTGTCATAAAGTCAGAGGTTCTTTGCCGTGTTCAAAAAACATCCTGCCATTAGTCACCGTCCTCAGCCAGATTAACCCAGTCCTGATATAAGATAAATTTTAATATTACTCTCTTACCTACGCTAAGGTCTTCCAAGTAGCCAAAATCATTCAGGTGTTCTTACCATCATATTCTATACAATTATCTTCACCCCCATGCAGTCTACATGCCCCGCCCATGTCATTCTCCTTAATTTCTTCATCAAAATATATGCAATGAGGAAAATATATTTCGATGACTCAAAAAATAAACAACGGCTTATCATCTAGTACTTCTGTCTACGTTTTACGATTTATTAGTCTCAGATCCATTTTAATAATATACTTGCTCCTTCCTGCATTGTTATTGTTAATATCCAAACGCGTGTCTCCTTGGTCCTTAGCGACCCACCATCTCGGTCCCGCTACTTTAACAGATATGGGTTAGCGGCAAACACATCTGCCCTTCGCATTAGGAAGGCACGGATGTCAATGGACATTTCCCGCCGAGAAGCTTTCAGAAACCATTTCACAGAGCAAGTACAACTGAAGTGAACATCAGCTGCGTGACTTCACCCCATCCCACATAGGTTGCAGCAAGTAATTAAACTATTGAACCCCAAGTCGCGGTTTCACCACATAAATAATGCATGCACCGCTCGCGGTGCGCTGGTGCTACAGGGTGTTTAGATAGGCTCGTGCTGATGTTCATGTGACTAGGCGCCCTGTTGCTTTCCACTCAAGGAACAGCTTCGACATCCAATGTGAAATGGAACACACAAATACACTCTGTGGGCAGAAAACTCAGTTCGTGCCTCACAGGAAACACATTGCGTCTCCGCTACAAAGCCCAACCGGTTAATGCTGTTTAGGGAAACAGTCGCTGTTTATTGTGAGAACCATACGGAACACACAAATACACTCTGTGGGCAGAAAACTCAGTCCGTACCTCACAGGAAGCACATTACGTCTCTGCTACAAAGCCCAACCGGTTAATGCTGTTTAGGGAAACAGTCGCTGTTTATTGTGAGAACCATACGGAACACACAGATACACTCTGTGGGCAGAATGCAGAGTTTCAGTATGTTAAAACAGGAGGTGCATATAAATTACCATTGTAACTTAAAGGACTTAATTAAAGGTCATTAGCAAAGACGCGAATTGACTAAAGAACTTTTTTTGGTGTTATTTCCGGCTTAAAGTTCGGGCAACCTGTACTTTTTATATGAGAATCAGACTGAACGGAGATGGAACATGAGTAGAAACGCCAGCCTAAGGTAAAGCTGACAATATTTGGTTCAAGCCGTAATGGAGCACAACAACATACAGCAAATACGTAAATTTTATGTTACATTAAATTTGTTTCCTACTGAGAAGTTGCAAAGTCAAAGAGGCCAGAAAGACGAGAGGAAAGACCTGTTAACGAGAGAATAAAGAGACGCTGTACGAATGCACGGTGTGTAATAATGAATAAACAAAGCACATACCAGTGCAGCAGCATGCCCTCTCTGTCGCACGGAACTCCCGAGCCCGTGCATTGTACAATAGTCGTGCCGTGATCCTGTGCTCTGCGGGTTGCTCTCCGCCCGCAAGGGGTGGGGAGTTGCCTCCACCCACACAGGAGAAACCTGAGCGGGTTATCAAAGCGGCCACATGCCTGTCTCGTGCTGGCGTCAAGAGTAATTCCCAGTCGTGATTGTGGCATGGCTGTTTTCACTCATTTTGAATGCTGGATGCTACCTCGTTTATTTAACGACGCCTGTAAGTTTCCTGGTTCAAGTGGCATTGAAACGTATTCACTTATCATTTATGTAGCGGCGCTTCAAGCAATAAGGCCAGATGGCAGGACAATGAATATATGATGAATTTGAAAGGATGCGGAAGGAAGCGATCGCGGTGTAGTTTGAGCTACTATTCCAGCATCTTTCCGGATAAACTGAGTAAAAGTGGCTGAGGTAAACCAAGAAAATTATTTAAATAAGAAGCTATCCAGACTGAGAAAATTTGTTACAGCGGATGGCTCCTTATTCCAGTGATCTTAAAAAAGTGTAACTGTGAAGATTTCAAACGCTAAATATAACACGAAAAACTTGCCAAGATAACGTGCTCTCCTATCCTGGGTTCGAAGTTGGAACCTTAGAATACAAGTCGGTTTCATTAGCCTGCTTAGTGCGACGATAATGAACGAGAAACAGAGAGGAAGAGAAGCGGTGGTGGCCTATTAAAAGAGACAGAAAGTTTCGATCTCTCAATGTACACTTTACTCCGGGCGTGATCTGAACCCTGAACCCGCCTAATACGGAACAGCAGGACTGTCCAATTAGCTGTGACGTTTGAAACACGTGTCCCTCTGTCTTGTCTAGCTCACATCTGTTTTATTTCATTTACGATAAGCAGTCCAGTATCAGAGAAAGGACTGCATTTTATACATTGTCTCACAAGGCACCTGTTCCTATACCCGCATTGTGTGTCGCTTTACCTGTTCGTTATCAAAGACCTCTGTTATCTTCCATCACTAGCGTCCCCTTACAGACCGAAATCTGCACAACAATACATGTCACAGCTACATAATGGTCAACATGCTCGCACCAAAGACGATCCATAATAAGCAGAAAGAGCGAGGGGCCGTTAGGTTACGCAGCAACAGGTTAATGTAAATCTGGCGCTCATCTAAATGATATATAAAGATCCAGACCGTACCTCACAGGAAACTCATTACGTCTCCGCTACCAGGCCCAACCGGTTAAGGCTGTTTAGGGAAACAGTCGCTGTTTATTGTGAGAACCATACGGAACACACAAATAAGCTCTGTGGACACAAGACAAAGTTTTATTGCGTTAAAGCACGTGGTACATATAGGTAACACTTAACGACGTTGTCGGTAGCTCAGATTATACAGCGCCGAATGGTAGGTTGATTAGTGAATACTGTATTGGAAGGGATTTGTAAGGAAGTGATCGTGGCTTAATTTGACGTATTATTCCGCCATTTGTTTGGTGAGACTTACGAAAACCACGAAACCCTTAAGTAGAACAATCAATGTCCTAATGAAAAACCATGAACTTCCCGTCGAGAATTCTGCACCATGGAGTCAAGTCAGTTGAAGACCTGCACATCCAGAGGCATCTGCTGACATGCGCGCGCAGCTCCAAAGTCTCACGCTGCACATACACAAATCAAATCTACAAACGACAAGACGTTCCCGCTGCTTTCCCCTGAAGTGATGACGTCTCCATCTGGTTAGGCAGCTCGTCACAACATTTACATACAGACAAGGCGCCTACTTCCGATTGACAGCCGAGAGGCTTGCAGTACGCGTTAATCCTTGGGGTCCCTGGTAAACCCGGCAATTTGTATTTCACCTCGAATACACATATCTTCTGAATCCGGTCCCTGAAGCTGTCTTGATGCCAATATACTTGTATAATAAAAAAGAAAAATAGGTAAAGCTTAAAAAAGAAAACGTTGGCCATGTGACTAATTAGTTAAGCACTACGCCATGAATACCTAAGGGAGAATGGAGGTATAGCTCCATCATTCTTGACCTCGGCACTAGAAGACGTTGAGAGGTCACCTTCAAGCCCCGGCCGCTTTACCCCTGGGGAAACATCCCCGGAACGCATTGCACAGGTAGATAGGTGAGCCCCAGAGCCGGTCTGGACGCTCTGAAGAAGAAAAAGTCTTTTTCCTCTTCCAGGAATAGAACCCCGACCGCTGCCAGTCGCTATACCGGAGTCGCTATTATTATTTCGTGGGGTAAGACTGAGTCCACTACTGTGGCTACTGTACCAGCACCGGATGATAGATGAGTGTAGAGCAGCCGGTGGAATGAGAATTGGCAGGGAAAACCGAGGTACTCGGAGAAAATCTGCCCCACTGCTACTTTGTCCCACATGACTGGATTTAGGGCAGAACCCGGGAAGCCAGTGACTAACCGCCTGAACTTCTGTTCGCTGTTACCCAGCGCAGACCTAATAGCTCTTGGCCACGTGTAGAGCAGAACAGCCCTGGAAGTGCCGCGTGACTTTCCGAATGCGATCTCAGCCCTCTCTCCGAACGTTAGGCACTTGGGTTTTTTTTTTTTTTACTTTCAGTGGTCAGCCAGCTTGTCAAATATCTTCCCCCCTCTTCAAGCATTCCGAATGTTCTTATTTTTTCACAAAACCTCGCCACTGGACCGTATCCAGAGTCACATGAATCTAATCGACGCCATATTCCTTGAAGATCAATTTTAATATTATACTTTCTATTCCACTGTTTTGGAATTGGACTACCTTCTTTAGGTTCCGCAAATGAAATTTACATATATTTTTCATTGCTCCGCCGGCCATATCATTAACCTTGATACCATCATCCCAACATCTTCTTGTTACTCGTTTAGCTTCTTCATATGCTACAAGCCGGAAGGTCGCGGGTTCGATTCCCAGCTAGATCATGGGATTCATTTGACCTAATCCTTCTAGCCGCCTTGGGGTCGACTCACCCTCTAACAGAAATGAGTACCAGGAATTTTCGTGGGGCTAAAGGGCGGCCGGTTCGTAAGGCTGACAACCTCACCGCTATCTGTGAGTCGATTGTCTAGAAAAATTGGGAGCCTCGACGTCTTACAAATAGATGGGTCTCCACCGCCTGCTACAGGGATAGCTTTACCTTTTTCACCTCTCAATTATAAAAATGTGTGTATAAAGATTTTCAAATATTTAAATGTTAGCGCGACCTTATTAACGTAATACAGTAATTATTAAAACTTCGCAAGTTTCTATTCTCTGGGATGCAATGCCGTGTAGCCTGACAGAAATTTACAAACGTTTTGGAGAAAAGTATTGCTTCCATCTTCAGGGCAGAGAGAGTAAGCGAAGCAAGAAGCCCAGACAGACGGTCTGCTTTTTTCTTGCTGGTTGCTTGTTTAGTTTTCTGTGAGACCCTAAAAATGGAGGAAGCAGGTTCCTCCGAAAAGTCAATAAACTTGTAGTGCAAAGAATAGTATAATACACGTGTATGTATCATAAGATAGCACTTCTCACACGCACCGATGTGAGTTCACACCGCACATTTAGCATGGGTTCGGAAGTTTCTGGGGTCGAATCTTGGCTAGGGTACACGACTACGTCGCTACTTTCAGGTTTTCCCCAGTCTCTCCAGGAAGAAGCTGGCGTAACAGCTTACATTATCCCACGACGGCTCTCTTGCTCGTCATTTTCTATCAATAATTCTCCATAAGCCATCATTCAACACTACGTATCCTGAGCTACGAACGACGTCTTTACTTAAACCATAACCGACTTCTCATTCTGTAACTAAGTTCTGCTTGCTTTGTTTACTCTTCGACACTGGAGCAATAAGTTCTTCCGACACGTTTTTTAAACCTCTACCACACTACACGGTGTCACATCCCCGTGAAAACCTCAAATGTAAAGCGGTGACGACTTTGTCCGCAGATATTCTCAGCGTGACTCCTACGTTCAGATCTCTTTACTTAAGCAAAGGGCATGTCTGACTTCGTTTCACCAAACGATGAAGTGTTAATAGGATCATTACTGCTACAGTAGCGACACGCTCGGCAAATATTTGCACTGCAACAGACGGTGTACTCACTTGCGGTCTCTGGCGGGAGAAGCGGCGGGAGACTTTGAAGTCGCGTCGCTGGAGGAGTCCACTGCAACCTGCAACACAAACCATTATTCTCTTGATATCTTCTATCTTTTATAACACAGTGGTAACTTTACGTACCATTTGTTTAAACATTCAGAAGTTCTCTATTCTGTCCACCAGAACCGGTCTACACGCAGTAAAGAAGAGAAAAACTTGCCCTGCCGGGATTCGAACACCGGCCTTCCAGCACGCAAGTCAGTCGCTGTACCGACTGTATGTTACTGTATTATGACATGTAGACCCTTTGGAGAGCGTGACCGTGAAACAAGCAACTATACAACGGTTGTTAGTAAGCAGGGGCCCTTAAACAGCAACAGAGGGAAGATGTTTTCTGTGCGGTCCGTGCCGAGATGTTATAAGCAGGACAAGTCAGGAGCTATAGATAGTTGTTGCTTGGTGAGTTAGTGAGTTAGATTGCTGCTAGGATTCAGTCATTGTGAGCTGTTGCTGTGAGAAGCTGGTAGAGGAGTTTTGGGACAGTTCGGGAACCCACAGGAAGGGGAACGTCCGCCGTTGGAAACCGCTATGAAGCAACGGCAGTGAAGACGTGACAGGGTTCCGGTTTGTAGCGTAGTGCCTCAACCAACTACGCTACCGCAGGCCCCAAACAGAAAGCAAACTCAATTTTTACATGCTATTTACTCTAAAGTTCAGTTACTATGACCAAGGACGTCTTTTGCATACGGTGAGATGAATTAGGAGCTTGATCATAAATTAATAATGACTAGGCACAGTTCCGAAAGGAGAAGGTTGCAGCCTTTGTTATCGTACTGTCAACTATGTACATGGCAACTACTTTGCCAAAAAAGAGGCAAATTTATTCAAGCGTCTACGCAACGTTACGTATCTCTGGAGGGTAGGGTCAGATGAAGTGGTCGTGAAGTAACTCCGGCATTTGGAGAGGATGTGAATAACAGGTTTCCAGGTCAAGATATGAACCCGAGGTCTCCTGAGCACGGAGCACGAGTGCCACCACGCGATCTTGCAGCTCGGTACGGACAGATGAGCTCAGCTGTGCCCCACGAACGTATCCACTAGTGCCAAGACAGGGGAGGGTAGTCATGGCAACCACAATCGCCGTTCGCTTCAATTTATTTATGCAGGCCGAGTTGATGTATAGGCAATTAGACTGACTGAGACAGAGCGATTTGTATTTCGCAGCCACCGGATGACTGAATTCCTGAGTACAAGCCGTCACCTGTCTTTGCTCTTCCTACAGGATCAATTAATTGTGATTAAATTCACTAGATATAGGGCAACAGAGGTGATTCCAGTGATTAACAATCTCTATACCACACATGATGCACGACACTCACAGCTGTGGCTTTTCTGGTCTCAGTTTGCCTGAGATTTGATTATATCAGTGACTGGAGCGTGTGCTGCCATCTCTTACAGCCATGTAACACGCCTCTTTGATTTTCGACAAGAAAATTTTATGGAGATTTACGTATGAACGATCGAAGCCAAGGCCTTCAGCACATTTATTACAGTTTATTCCCTATTCGAAAGTGAGCGTTTAAGCGCTAACATTAAGTTAACCGTCCATAAAGCACTAATTAGATCAGTAATGACTTATGCTTGACCCGCCTGGAGATTTGCAGAAGATGTCCAGCTTTTGAAATTGTAGAGTTTGCAAAACGAGGTTCTCCGTAAACTTTTCAAATTTCCAAAGTGCATACCGGTCCGCGAGTTGCATATAGCTTCCCAAGTCCCGTGTATTTGTGATTACATAACGAAATTATGAAGTCAACAAAGTCAAAGTGACACTGCGACTGACAGTCAGCCAGTCAATAAATCTTGGTGTCGAGCCCTAGACGGGTCTGTCTTTTATATATGTTGCTGGCCCTTGCTAGCGCATCCTTCTCGGGTCCGAGTCCCGCGGGACTCACGATCACATTTTACTGTCTCAGATTCGAGACTGCCTAACCTGGAGGGCCAGGTCTGTAACTGACCTCAGTTCCAATATAAGATAAAGGCAACAAACGACTCTGCTTCAGTCGGTATTACAGTGTCGAAATTTATCAAAGGAGATACTTCGTATCATCATCATCATCATCATCATTACTACTATTATTGTACCAAAACATTTTTCTGGAACTTTCCTAGTTCAGAGCGTCTGTGCAAACGGTAACCAGAGTTGAGAACGGTCTAGCTATCCGCTGAACTTTCAATAGACATTTAACTAATCACAATGAGGTTTCTTTAGACAAATGAACACTGTCGAATGCGCAAGTGAGCGAACGATGCGGAACAATAAATTACGAAAAGGCACATCCGCCTGGATACGGAGGTGTGTGATTGAGTGAGTCTCCATTTATTAATAGCCTCGTGTTCCACCTGTAACTGATACGGTGTTAGTGCCCCGATATAACGAGGAATAAAACCTCTACCCTCTTACGCTATCCCTCACGCAGATCGTTGTCATGGCAACTGTTAATTACATTGTCACGCGACTAGCGCCTGTTTGCAGAAGTACTGAACGGAGAGCGAGATGAATTGGGAGGCCCACCCCACGCTCTACCCCCACCCCTCCTCACACACGCGAGGGGTGAGATCTCAATCGCCTTCCGCTGCGAAGTGAACCACAGACTGAGCCGTGTCGCCACGCCACTTGAGGCAGTTCCTCGCCCTCCCTACATCACATGACGGATATCGACTAAATTTATTATCTGCGTTCTGCACCAACAGTTGTCGGTCGAGTGTAATTTCGGTTTGTGTTAATCACAAAGTAAAGGCAAAGTTGCCCCTGTGCTTAATTAATTAAGCATCATAGCATGAAGACGTATGGGGAGTGAAGGTATAGTGCCAGCATTTTTGATCTGGGCACTAGATTGAGGTGTGGTCAGATTCACGCACCGTCCGCTTCATCCCCGGAGATAATCCCCCGATACCCACCGATTAGGAGGCTGGGCGGGCCGCCAGAACAGACCTGGACGCTGTTGAGGAAGGAAAAATCTCTTTCATCTGCCGGGAATTGAACGCCGTCGCTATACTGGCTGAGCTATTGCTGCTCCAAATAAACCTCACATTATATTAAATATATACCGAAACGTTTGTTTCTTCTTGAGGAATACCATCTTATGGGATGTACCGCCGTATTGTCCGACAGATGTTCACCGACGTTTCGGAAGAAAGTACTGCCTTCGTCTTCAGGGTCGAAGCAAAACGTAGAAGCTGGTTCAGATGCAGGCCTAAAGAGCAGCCCGAATGGAACCAATAAGAGCAAGACGAACAGTAGCTACTGCTGGCTGGCCCTCCGGTCACTAAATTGCACGAACACGGCCCTTACGAGGGTCAAAAATAGTTAGCCTTCTCCTCGGCTCCTATTGGCTCCCTCTGGGTTACTTCTCAGTGCTACGTCTGCGCATTGTGCTCAAATGGTTTGCTCTTCAATCCTGACGATGGAGACAGAATGTCCCACTGAAACATCTGTAAATTATTACACTACATGGCGTCACATCCCAAAAAATTCTACTCTTCGTAGTCACATTCAAGATATTTGTTTGCTGATTTACTTAACGATGCAACCAATAGCTCAGATTACATAGTGCCGCATGGCAGGATGATCAGTGAATAATGAATTGGGAAAGATGGAAAGCGACTTAGTGTCTCTTTTCCTTTCCTTACTTTTAAACTTCTGCAATGAGAATGTAATGTTCCGCAGAATTTATGCACGTAAATAACGGCTCCACCGGTCACGGTAGCCGAGCGGTCTCAGGCATGTACTCTATTCGCTCGCTTGGAAACCGGGATCGTGGGTTCGAATCCCACTCAGGGCATGGATGTTTGTGTGCGTTTTTCTGTTTGTGTACAGGTAGAGGCCTTGCGACGAGCTGATCATCCGTCCAAGGAGTCCTACCGAATGTGTAAGATCTAGAAAAACCGAAGTGAACGGAGAAGTTCATAGGGGTAGGCCTAGGCCCACTGGGGCTGTAGTGCCAAGGAAAAAAAAACGGCTCCAGAACTTTACCATTCAATGCGGCGTTCTTCTTTAAACGAACGCAAAGGAAAACTGCTTGTCAAAACATTCCATTTTCTTGTATAACCGGTCGCAGTGCCTTGTAGTTCGCTGTTGCACGCATGGCTCGTGACAGCTGACTAACGTCACAACGGGTGACACAACTTGTGAATCATCAGCTTCTGGAGAAAACTAATGGGCGCGTTTCTGTAACAATTTCAACACTGCTCACAGAGTTCGGGGCACACCTCCACTCTCTGTAATCGAATAAGCCCCGAAAATAATTGAATTACGGTGATCGCGTTCCATTATTTTGTGTTCTCATCTCTGCACAGAACAACAGAAGTGTCTGCGTTGCTGGACTTCTGTTCTCTATGGCCACAGAGAAAGAAAGCATTAGAACGTGGTGGAGTATGTGTCTTGACAGGGTTGGTCTTCCAGGAAGAAATAAATAAATGCTTTTTGTAGCAACACAGGCGACGGTAGGAATGGAAACTCGTACAGGACAATAAAGAAGGCTGTGGCAGGCATGAGTCATGAGGCCTGGCAGGTAGGAGTGTAGTTGTGTGTCCCACTGGGGCATGAACATCGTACCAATAACTTGTCGGAAATAGTCACTTTGGCTGAAAATGAAGTAGACGGCAAGACAGTCGCCCTCTGCTGTTAAAGAAGGAATAAAACATGGTCATATTAGTTCACAGAAGTAACTGCAGCCTCATTACTTGTATGACTTGGTGAGTACAAACTTCGCCGCAAGAAATTGGCTGTTATTTTGCTGTGCTGTATCAACTACAGACGTTTTAATGTAAAATAATGGTCCCTCATAGGGAGGTCTGACAGAAGTGATGCCGGCAGGACACGTCACCAGACCTCCCACGATCAATGTTTTTAAGTATCTGGAAGATGTTGCCATATCAAAGTATACACAACCTCGTATTCATACGGGGCTATAGGAACATGGCGTCTCTACATAACGGTAACGCAGTCTTGCCGAAACTCCACCCGTTACCTTCGCCAAGCCAGTGCGTGGGAGCGTCTCAAGAGCAGCAGGACGGATTTTCACTGTACTTGTCGACAAACTCCAATTCATCGCGTCCGCATCTCTCACGAAACATTCTTAAATATTTTATCGGCGAGAACGGAAGCTGAGACAGCAGCGAGCCTAACATTTTACATCCTACACCATTTTCGAAACTCTGACAGTCCCCGAGAAAACTGCAAACAGATTGGAGGGGACAAACCGTAAGTATTATATGCGTTCTTGCGTAACGTGAGTAGGATTATATGTTCTGGAATGAGACGCCGTGTAGTCTGGTAAAATTTCTTACTGCCTCCATCTTCAGAGCATAAGAGGTATCAAATCCAGTAGCCAGCAAGAAAGACACATTATCATTATTTTATCTAATTACTTTCAGACCTTGAAGATGGACAAAACACCTTCCTCCGAAACGTCGATAAAGTACAGGATAAAATTGTGTTTTATCCCTGAAGATGGTAGTGTTCACACTCGCCGGTGTGATAACCACACAAAATATTCAGTCCGAGCAAGTTAGCTCATGTGGTGACCATTCTCAAGTGAATTCGGAAGTTGCCAGGACGCACACTATCCTCAGCATTTCTCTCTTTTGAGGGGGTCCTTAGTCTCTCCAGGCAGATACTGGAGTTAGAGCTTAAATTATACCCACGGGCGTTTTCTTGGAATTCATTATTGCCCGTAATCCAGCATTCGATACTACGAACTCTGCGGTACAGACAGCGTCATTAAATAAGCCACAACAAACTTCCTCACTCCGTATCCAGCCAAGTGTCAGTCGCAGATAAAGTATTCAACGTAAAGCCCGTGGATGTGACAAGGTGCTGCGTGATCAGGGCTATCGCACACCTCATGGGCCAGTCATAGACTAGTATGCAGCAATGGTGGAATGATGATTAGCAGGGGAAAATGGAACTAAACAAAAATCCCGCTCCAATACCAATCCTTCCACAATAAATCTCACATGAAATCGCCCGGGATTGAATTCGAGACTCCACGGTAAGAAGCCGGTGCCTAGATGCTAGAGCCACAGTACGGTCTTCAACCTCTGTTTCGCAGAAATTGACTGAAAAGAGATGGCTCGGTCAGTTCGGGTCATGGACCTACCGGTTATTTCACTTTCACACCGCAAACTGTGCACAATGTGGCCTCATAGATCACACTTGTCACCGCCCGTCTCGACGTGCAGTTCTATCCGTAACGGCCCAGCTCACTATACTCACTTCATGCATTATCTCCGGGATTCCCCATTGTTTCCTAGCAACAACATGCCATCTGTGGACAGCAACTGTCACAATCTCTCTGCCTTATCAAACAGGCTCGCTACCATTACAAAACAAAACGCCCCAATCTCAGAATAGTCAATTTCAACTACTAGAATCAAGTTTCTTTAACGCCAATGGGTAAATGGCATGAAGACGTATGGAGGAGTGGAGGTATAGTTCCACCAATCTTGATCTCGGCACTAGATAGAGGTGAGAGGCCAGCTTCACCTCCGGTACCCGTTGTATGGGAGTCTAGGTGGACCCTAGAGCCGGTCGCGACGCTGTGGAGAAGAGAAATATTTTTTCTTTACGGGGAATCGAACCCCGGCTGTCCGGCCCGTAGCCCATCGCTATCCTGACCGAGCCATCTCAGCTTCAATAGAAAAAAAATTTAAGTAGTCCCCTCTATCCCGTTTGTAACACTAAAATGCTTAATGGCTGCAAAATATTGAATTGCAAAGGAAATGGAATGAAGCAGTCGTACCCAGTTTGAGATGCTAACCCGGGGAACCACAGAAATGCTGTCACGTGTGTGCGTATTCCGGCCGAGCAAATTTATCCACGTTACCGACTGATCAGCTTCCTCGGGTTTACGCATCGTGCGTTATGAAATAAGGTTTTCTTGGCGCTGAAAATTTATATTGCGATGGTCTGGATTATGACACCGCATTGTCTGGTAGGTGGCCATCAACGCTCCTGAGGAACCTATTGCCTCCATCTTCAAGGTAGAAACATGAGATACATGCTAAAGCGAAGAGACAGGTCGCAATAAATGCTGGAACAGAGACGGAACGGATCTAGAAACCAGGGTGACAATGAACTCCACGATGAACAAACTGAGTAGCTACTCGGACGGTTCTCAGCCTGAAACGTTAGGTGCAGAGGAGAGAGCTGCTAACTGTAACATCTAAGTCCCGCGCGCTGCACGCGTTACTTGACAAGCACTGTCAACAGCAAATCCAAATTAGAACCTAACAAATCCTTGTCGCAAATTTCTTGTGAATAAATTCATGCTTGGAGGCTTAGTTAAGTTCTCTGCCGTTAGGCAGAGCTACCGGTTGACAATAAGGCCCTATAAGCCTTCCCGAGGCGGAATTATCGACAACATCGTGCGGTAATGCTGGGTCCGAGGCTCCGTGGATGAACTTCTGAAGGTCGGGGTGATCAAGACGGCTTTACCTTTCCTGTTAGAGCCTGCGCAGTGGAGGCGGGCAAGGATCTGAGACGAATACGGGAGAAAAATACCAAACGTCCGTAAAAGTATTTCAAGAACACCGGTTTCAAGTTCAATATTTAAGAAATTACCGGTAGCTATAGCGACAGGCTACAGGCTGGAAGGTTCGGGTTCGATTCCCGGCAACGCCAAATGATTTTCTTCTTCTCCACGGCGACCAGACCGCTTCTTATACAATGGGTACCGGGGGCTCTTTCTGCAAGAGTAAAGCGGCCGGGACATGAAAGTGACCACTCACATCCGTCTAGTGCCGAGGTCAAGATCGGTGGGGCTATACCTCCACTCCTCCATACGTTTCATGACGTAGAGCTTAGCTAACTAAGCACTATTGTTATTCTCCTTTGTATTATCCTCGGAGTGGTGTGAGACTGATTGCGCTCGGCACGACAGCCACTAGTGAGCCTCTTGCACCATCCCTGGAAGATAACAATGATAAGCAGAGGCGGTTGGTGGAATGAGAATTGACAAGGGAAACCGAAGTAATCGGAGAAAACCAGCCCCAATGACATTATGTCCACCACAAATCCCACATGACCTGTCGTGGAAGGTAATTGTGTACCTAAAGCCCTCAATACTAGCTCCTTCTAGTGTTAATTTCTGAAGTTGTAGCTGGGCTTAATTAAATAGCACTCAATAAAGATTTATGGGAGAGTGGAGGGGCAGCTCCACCTGATCTGGGCGCTATTAGATGGAGGTAAGTGGGCAGCTTCACGCCCCGGCCGCTTTACGCCCGACGAAAGGGCCGCCGATGCCCCCTCCCCCCAGGGATATGAGGCTAGGTGGGACCCAGAGGCCATCTGGACGCTAAGAAGACAGAAATTTCTGCTCGTGCTGAGAGTAAACCCCGATTCTTCAATCTTTCAGTCACTACACTGACTGAGCTACCTCGGCTCGAATAAGAGGTGAACAGAGGACTCACTATATCAAGTCTTACTCAATTCGCTCGATGTGACGTCACACTTGTTCGTCCGTAATTCGGTTACGCAAGTCGCGAGTCTCTTGTTTCCTGCCAGAAGGGGGCGCATTCTTAACATGACAAGCCGAACCCGGCGCGTCGGCACGGTTTAGCGTCGGAACGCAGTTGCAAGGGAAAACTGGCGTCCCTCCCAGCAGTGCTACCAACATAACCTACACGTCATCACTCCTTCCATTCCTGATTCAGACCGTTTTATACTGGCTCAGATCTCGCACTCCTCTTCACAGCGCCCCCTCTCTTCGTAGTAACAAACAAAGGTAGGCGGGGTGGGGAACCGTCAGCAGCAAGAGAACGCAAAGTAAAGGGAGCGGGTGTGGAGTAACCGTGATGTCACCCACACAGTTTCTCAAATGGACTGAGAAAAACCACGAAAACCTTGTCAGGATCACCTGTGTCCTGTCTGGGGTTCGAACAGAGCACATCCCAAACACGAGTCAAGAACGGCACCGCTACGCTAACCTGCGCGGTGGGGAGAAACGCAAATCTGACGGCCTGGTGTGTCAGTCTCTTGTATGGAAATTAATCAGGAACTGAGTCGTGCTCAGTAGCCTGGGAAATGTGTTGATTCAGGTTTGTAAGTTCTGTGAACCACTCTAGCCAAGGGGAGAAGATTTTTTCTTTCTGATTGATTATTACTTGCGTGATTTTGGGGCCTACACACTAAGGGGATTTCATTTCGACGAGTTTAAATCGGGGAGGGTTGCATCAGAAGCACTCATCACCAACTTGGAACTTGGGAACCATCTCAGCATTTGTGGAACTTGAGGTTCTCATAGCGGTGCTCTATGCTTGCTACCTGCTTCACGCTGGTTTCTTCCTTGGCTTAGTCTTCAACCCTGATGATGGAGGCTACATGTTCCTCTGAAACGTCGGTTGACCTTCTGTCCCAGAAGACAGAACTCTTCATCTCGACATCTGCCTGAAGACAGAGGAAAACCAAGGAAACCTGTGTCGAGGGAGCCAGTCCCAGAACTTCCCGGATGCACACTGACCTCTAGCGAGCAGTCCGGTAACTACGTGTACACGTAAGAGCCCCCTGGGGTTCCCCCAACAACGGTTCTGCTGCTGTATTGGTGTCAAGAACATAACGCATTGGCATAACAATACGTGACGTGTGAAAACGCAACCTTTGTGTAGCCTGCCGCGGCCCTAACAGAGAACAGGATGTTACGAAGTTTACTCCATGCTCTTGCCAATATGCACGGTAGCAACGAGCCAGTTCTGAGTTGCGATTACAATTCTCTTTAAATAGCAAGTCCCTCAAGTGAAGCAAGTCTCGTGCGGGAGTCGACAGCCTAGAGGCGTATGAGCGGATCCCTGCCTTCCGCTCGTCATCTGTCACTGCACCGGCAGAAATGCAAATACAACGGAAGTTCCAGTCAAATGGAACGCGAAATTAGCATGAAGCAGACGCTGAGATCACTGAACCAGAGGAACGAGCAAGATGTGAAATATCGCTTCGTCTTTACGACTGAGGCTCCAACGCAGTGTTCAGCGAGCGAGGAGTCGGGCCGGTTGTCACAGGCGCTCACAGTGGTAACTGTGAAGAGCGTGGCTACCAGACTACGTGGCGTCACAAACTAGAAGATAGTACTCTGTACAAAACACGTTTCAGGGTGCTCATCGTCCTATTGGTATAGTGGTACGTTTGAGAAAGAGTAAAGCTCTATGAAATGAAAACGGGTAAAGCGTTAGGAAGTGAATGTTACTATGACCAGAGAAGGGAAGCTGAGCAGGGGCCTTTATACGTAAGATCGGAATTGATTTTGACATTAACATTTGGGAGGGCTGCTTGTGTAGCATGCAGTGCAACGTAGGAATTTGGATTCAACCTTAGCGTTTGCTGTAGTACCGAGAAAAACTGCTGCTATAATCCTAAGGAATAAGTCCAAAGCACTGGACGGGCCCCAAAGCGGGTCTGATAAACTTTTGAGGGAAAACATATTAACTGAGATCACGTCAGCTCTGAGAGGCAGGAGCAGATGCGCAGGCGCAGCTCTGACTGCCGTGTCCAGCTGTTCATTAACCGTGATGATCACTACTAATGAAAAACTTTTGTGTCTGAGGCTTCTACTCTGTTGATTCGATTAAATAATAATTCGATTTAACACTTCTGCGAGCAACATCAACTCAGACTCCTCCACTAATTGTATTTGTGTCATGTTGGCAACACCGCGGCTTATTCAGATAATCTGCGGGATAAATAACCAATCAGTGAGTTACTAATCCGTCACGCTTTAGTTGTGTTTCAAGTTCTCTCGATGAGACGGCAAGTAATCTATCAGAAGTTAACCGACGTTTCGGAAGAACATACAGCTTTCATCTTTAGTGTCGAAGTGTAAGCCCAGCAAGAAGCAAGCAGAGGTACACCGGTGCCACATTCTGATAATGACAATCAGGCTTGTGAGTTATACTAAAAGCAACTAACTCCTTTACTTTGTAACCAGCCAAGCGCCGAGGCCAGGGCATGGCACAGGATGTGATAATGTGCTGCGTGGTATATCGTACACCTCAATGGGCTATGGAGCAATGGTAGAATGATGACTACCACGGGAAAATAAAAGGAACTTTGACAAAAACCTTCTCCAGCGCCATTTCTTCCGTCACTAATTTCACTTGACGTCACACGGGACTAAATCTCTGTGGGGCCTGAATTATATCAGTCAGCAGCCTGGCAACACAGTGCGGAGTGACGTCATCACAGAGGAGTGAGGGGTCGGAAAATATTTGGTACGAAACGCTCGAGACATGACACAATTATTCCTGAAAGAACTGAGGAAATCCACGACAACTTTCAGGCAGGACGGCTGGTGTCTGGGCCGAAATTCGTACCTAGGACCTCCGGAATACGATTGAAGAACGCTACCTCTATGCCAACCCGCTCGTTTATTTCCTTTGTTTGGTTTTAACACCAATTTTATTTAATGACCGGACTGGACCGCCCGTGTTAAGAGACCTCTGATAGATTTCGATTAAATTTGATATACACGTTCTTTCCTTTCCTCTGTCATATTTGTTACTTCCGGCTCGTGGCAGGCAATAAGAAGGGTCATTCCAGCTTCACATTAATAACGACTGCTTACTACGCCATTAATAAAAAGGGGCGTAATATAGAAATTTATGCTTTCGGAACACAAAGAATAATCACAAGTGCAGTCCGTGTTCACACCAGGCCGCTCTCAACAGAATGCGCAGTGGATATGGTCGGTCCACTAACTCAGATACAAACTGTACGGTGTTATGTGTTACAAAAGATCTTAGTTGCAGTGCGTCACCGTTGCTTCCTCTCACAATGCAGATAAAATCACGGCTTCACCTCTTCTTGGCATAGTTCTCACGCCTACCCCCGCAAGAGCCACACAAGGCAGGGCTAAAAGCGCGGTCCGTAACAATGAAAACAGTTTCTTGTTAGTTTGCTTTGAGGGACCATTTAAGCAGAAATGCAAATCCCGCTGCCTTCTTGCAGGAGTCAGCCAGGAAATTACGTCTGTATTCAAGTGAGTCGAACGCATTTGCATAAGTGGCCATACGACCGGCTCCCAGCGTCACTTCCTCACGCAGACCTCACTGGTTCGTGGCTTCTGGGCCGCTCCACGTACCTCACGTGACAAAGTGAAAAGTATATCAAACCTACAAAACACAGCGGCTATATGGAGCGCCTCCTTTAGAATTTAAAATCTCTTACATTATCCATACTCGTACAGTGTACATACACCTTCGCTGTGCTTGAGCACCACGCCATTAAGATGTGGCGGAACGGAGGGAAAGCTCCACACATCCACATACTCGGCACTATATGCTTCGGCAGCTACAATCCTGGTAGCAATTGCATATGATTCTTTGTGGGCTACAGGGAATATGGTGAGAAAAATTGTTGCCTCTGCCGGGAATCGAATCCGATTCGCATGCCGAGATCAGTAACTGTACTAATGAATGTTGCTTAGGAACATTTGAGCTGCATGGAATAGCCACTACAATCTCGCTTGATACTGACCTATCTGCTTTAAGCGAACTGCTCGGCGCTATTTGGCGGGGGCTGCCTCGTCATTCGCCGAGGAGCCGTGAGAAGCATCCGCGGTCAGAGATAACAAGGCTCTTTCCGTGTTTACACACGAACCAGACGCGGTTGAGTTGAAGCACTCCATCATTCTCAAGTATTAAAACGTATCTCGGTTTCATCGCCAGCAGAAATATTTACAACTGTCACGTCTCGAGCAACAGACGTCGCTGAAGCCATCACATCAAAGCGTTTCCGAGTAAAATGAAATCGGATTAGTTTTAAACGTTCTTGTGTCTAGTACGTTGCTACTACACGTATAAGAACCTCTTCAGGGTAGAAGCAGAGGACAAATATTGTTCCAAATCTTAGTACACATGTACCAGAACATTAGCGTGCAGATTTATGTAGCGGTTACGGTCTGAACTTGTATTAAGGAGGCGCTCGATTGGAATGTCGACTGTGTTATCGGATACTACGAGGTGTTTCGCGGTTTTCTCAGTTCCTTCATTGAAATTCTGGGATAGTACATCCATTAACTACGATCTTTTCTTTTCAAATCGTTTCCAATACATAATTTATCAATGACACTATCATTCGATAATACAAAATCTAGATATTGACAGCTTCGTAAAATGCACTGCAATCTAACCAAATCAAGGCGGTGTCAGAACTCAGGTTACCACAGTGCTGGTCTGCACAGCCGTGAACAATTCAGAGCTTACTAATATTGGCGACAAGCCCGCGAAGCCAGGGCGCTTCGAAACGGGTCTGTACTATGCAGCATCCGAGGTCCTCACAGCGGGGACAATTAAGAAGAGCGCTACCTCACGGGATGTCACACCTTGTGGCATCATACAACTTCACGGCTCTTCGGAGGATCATTCTACACCCATCTTCAGTGTAGATCTCTTGCTCTCTATGTATTCCTCTTTTATTTGCAGTATGTTTCTCCGGACTATATGACGTCACATCCCGCGACGTAATACTCCTCAGATTGTGTAGAACTATTTAACTAATCAGATAATATCCAAAATAATGGAGTTAGATAGACTCTGCAAGACACGTCTTTGAGCGCATGTAAACTTTACGGAAGAAACATCCTTAGTGTTCAAGATCCCCCGTCGTGTGTTCAAAATGGAGTCTGGGAACATATTAATGATGAGGATGCACTGTACAGGGTGTAAAACGGCTTCGCGACTGAGACGAGTAGGGACAGCAGGATAAGAGAGCAGAGAGACAGAGACAAACCAGTCAATAACAAATGAAAGAAGCAGGGGCGAACGCGGAGCCCTGAATACATCTCTGCAGTGCTCGCCGGGTCGTGGCGAAATAATGAGGTGACAGCACCTGTGCTTCAAGACACAGCGGTAAGAGGTTTGCTGCTGTGCATCCGTCATGGCGCCGTACACACAGGTAACAACAAACGGTGGTATGCAAAATATATCTAAAAGCATATAGTTGCTATTTGTTTTATTCTGGGTTTTGTTTAATGCAGTACTTGCGCGAATGCCTGCGCAGAATACCGACTTCTACACGGCCCCACATCCCAGATGATAATAAAGACAATAATTCTGAGCTATCACAAAGTGTACCGGATCACTTCTCTCCTGAAGATAGAGGCAGAACTTTTTCCGAAAGGTTACTACACACCTCCCAGACTACACGGTGTCATAGCACAGTTGGTCACAATCTAAAACTCCACAGCGTTAATTTCCTGCTAGGAACGCGCAATGAAACTGTGCCATCCGTAGGAACCGCCTGCACGAGAATGTTTAGACTATCTGCATTACAGATATGTCGGAGAAGTGGTCGCAGAGGCACGGCGAACAGTCGGCTCACAGAGGTGCCGCTGCTGGGCTAGTGACGGGACGCGAGACGAATCGAAACCGCCCTCAGTGGGTGAGAAGGGGGTGCCGAGGAGAACATCTGAAATTAAGGGGAGCTAAATAATACAAGACTGGAGAAGACTGCACAATGAGGACCGTCATAAATTCTCTTCTCCACGTATTATTAAAAAGGAGAATTTGTCCGTGTGCTTAACTAATTAAGCAATACAACATGAAAATGTATGGGGGGATGTATAGATCCATGTATTCTTGGCCTCGAGAGTAGATGGGAGGTGAGCCGTCAGCTTCACGTCCCGCCCGCTTTACGCCCGGGGAAGAAGCCCCCAGTAGCCACTGGTTAGGAAGCTGGGTGGGCTCCAAAGCCAGTCTGGATCAAGTGAACGTACTGTTAGAATAATGAAGTCCAGGTGAACGAGATGGTCAGGGCATGTAGCAGTCATGGGAGAGAACAGGAGATTACAAAGGGTTCCGGTACGGAAACCTAAAGGAAAGCGACCATTAGGAAGACCTAGACGTTAATAGGGGAACATTATTAAACTGGATTTGAGATAAGTATTGTAACGTGCATGGGCACAGCGTTGCTAGGTAACTGACTGACTGCGAAACACGTCACGACCGAATACACGCAAGGCAACAATCGAAGTGAAGAGTTTTCTATGGAGTCCGTGCCGCGACCGTTTGTATCCAATGGGTCGGCAAACATGTTCCAAAAATATAGGCTGTTTTCTGCGTGGTCAGTGCGGAGGCTATGTAATGACAGTTACAGACAGGACAGATATCAGTCTTTGGGAGTGTTTGAGTGTTTAAGTAAGAGTGAAACAGTTCTTGGTGGAAGACAGCCACGGAGAGTTCGTCGTGAGAAAATTAACATGTAGTGATTGTGAATTGTGTAAACCAGCAAGAGTGTCATGAGTAACTGTAGTTACGACCTGTAAATGGTTAATAAAGCTAATTAACAATCCGAACGGCGTCTTCAGTCGCCCCAAACACGTTACAATATGACTGGGGGTGAGCTGGATTTGTCTGGCTCAGGAAAGGGGTAACTGGTGGGCTGCTGTGAACACGGCTTCAGTAACATGTTGGCAATATCTTGGAGTACCTGAGCAAATGTTGGCTTCTGAAAACGCCTGATCCATGGAGTCTGTCTGTCAGTCAGTCAGTCAGTCAGTGGGTTGGTTAGTAGGTTAGTACGTTAGTCAGTTATCGAAAAGTTTCTGCTTCAGAGAGAGGAGACAAAATAAAGACTGAAGTTTGATTACGATCCCGATTCAAACAAATTCAGCTTGCAGACCTCAGTCAATGAAGAAACTGGACCGAAAGAAAACGAGGAATCAGGGATCGACTTCCGGCAGGAGCAAGAGACCATCTCCACGTGGTCAAAAGCCCTGCTCTTGGGCCCACCGGAGACTCGTTCACTGGGTCAAAGTGACAGGGGCATGAACCATTCACCTCCATCTAGTCTCGAGGTTCAAAATGAGTGGAGCTATTCCTCCGTTTTCTATTCATCTTCATGTGGCTCTTAATTAAGCACAGGGACAATTTTACCTTTACCTATTTGACTTAACGTTCAGCGAAAGTTACTTTAAGGCAATCTTATTCCCGCCGGTCGCAGTTACATGCGGCGTAAAGCGTGTGTGGTCCTGGACCACTGACACTACGGTCAGAGGTTTGATTCCTCTAGAGAGAGTGATGCGTCTTTCCTTCTCCGTATGTTGCCTGAAGAAAAAACTTAGCCCCTTTGTTTACCCGGAGGTTAATCTGACGAAGTGTAATGCTGCCCACTCTCCTCTACGTAACGTCGACGTTTCGAAAGGGTGGACCTTTACCTCCGTAGACTGGTTACCGCTGCTATGACCCCAGTTCGCAACACACTGCTCTCCACGCATCCACGCCACGCGCCACAGTGCTGCATAGGCATAGACGGGTAGCCTATAGCGCAGGGACAGACGTAAATACTCAGAATGTGATAATGTGCTGTCTGGTCAGGGTGGACACAGAACAATGGTGGCATGATGATTAGCAGGGGAAAATAGGCGAAACTTGTGTTCCAGTATTTCTATTTCCTGGTTTATTTATTAACGACACTCCCAACATCTGGACTACATAGGATCATCAATAGGTTGGGCTGGATTTGAAGGGAAGTGGTCGTAACCTACTCCAGTCATTATCCCGTCATTTATCTGGAACAACTGAGGAAACCAAGAAAACCTCAGTCAGGAGAGCTGGTGCCCCGGCCGAGATGCGAACCCAGTATCTGCCGAACACAAGTTTCGAACGTTATCGCTACATGAACCCGCCCTGTGACGCCACTTGGCTCAACACTACCTCAGTATCGAACCCGAGACTCCGCGGTACGATGCCAGTGTCTCATTGCCTGAACTGCGGCAAGCTGTACTTGCTGTGTGAGCCCAGAAGACGAGTCTGGTCTTACGAAGTTCTTGTTCTGTAATTCTCACAAGAAATATGAGTCTAGATTAACAAACATGGCGGAAACAACTTTCTGTTCTAGCTAATCCTAGACATTCTTAATCGCGAGCGGCTCCCCGCTTCAAATTTCTCGACTCCGTCACGTGTACTTGGAGCCTGGATATGCCTGACATCTGTCTGCCCGCGAACAGAGACACAGAGCAGTTTCCCCCCTTCCCCTCCCCGCGCTCGCGTCTCTTCTAATTATGCACCGACAGATCTTCATTTGTCTTCGGTTCTTTTGTCTGCTCGCCGTCACAGAGACGTCAATAGCCTGACTGGTTCCACTGTCTGTCACGCTCTTACACACGCAGCACAACTGTTGCTTCCAATCTGACAGCTGTCCCCTCGTCACAGGCTTCATGTTCTTCTTGGTGGATGCCAGACAGGTATATACAGCCTCCATCTTCAGGGTCCATATAAATGGGCACTCGATGGCCCCCAAAAGGGGTCATGTTCACTGCCCGACTGGGCCATACTAGTAAAGAACCACGTTCTTCCTCCGTAGCTCCGTCGAGCCATTACCGCTCGCTCATTTCTACCGTGAAGAAGGGGACAGCACGTAGCTCCGAAACTTCGGTGCCAATGCCCACATCAGCAGTGTGCAATGACAGCGCATGATACAACTGGGGTTTAGTTTCTGGGGGTAGTGTTCTGATGTAGTGGTGTATCGGGGTGGAGGAGAGAACTGAGCTGATAATTACTGTTTTTTTATTTAGTTCACAGTCCGGTATTTTAGAAACTAAGGACTCAGAAGCTGGATTTGTTTCCCTCCTCATGTTAAGAAGGAGGCACACACTCTCTTGGGCCTGACAACCCATGCCAGATTCACTACATCTATTTAAATGCCTGAAACCAGGCTTTGTGTAAGGGAGATAACAAGAAAACAGGCAACTGAAATCGTGATAAAGCACGCACAGGCTTGAAACTAAACTAGAAAGGGAGGTGAAAATTTTATGCAACAAACGAAGTCAAGAGACCAAGTCCACGAAAACCAGTGCATAGGATTAAATGTAGAATTTGTGAAACTATTGCCTGCCTATCGCTAGCGCCATCTGTGGAGTAAAAACTGAACACTCGTGACTAAACCCTTATAGAATCCTGTCACATCACAGACAGAACGCGCTCAGGGCCATGCCTGCTACAGAGATTACTCATCAGAGGGGTTGGATCTCCAGGTTCCTTAGTCCACAGTCGGGCCTGCAGTCAGCTAGGCTTTCAGTTAAGGAACTAATTTTATGGAGCAGAGTAGCCTACTTCTTAAGAAATGCTCAAATGCCCAAAAGATTCCCTGAATTTACAGAATCTGAAAGTTCATTACCGCGTTCAGAAGAGCCTGCCACTGGTCTCTATCCGGAGACAGATGAATCCAATTCACACCAATAGTCCTTTTCTGAAAGATCAATTTTAATATTATTATTACGTTTACTTCTAAATCTTCCAAGTGGTTACTTTCCTTGAAGTTTTCATTAACATTACATACCACCATCGCTGTCTTTTGGGAAGTGAAGCCTCGAATCTGATAACGGTCGTCTGGCCTAGTGCTTTATTACGTAAGGAAATTGAGGACATCTGTGCGCGTGCGCGCGTATCCGATTATAATCTCCTGAGCTTAATTAAATTATTTGAATCTGAGGTTATTACATCGGTAATTATGCAAACTACTACATTTTGGGGTGCGACGCAGTTCAGCAGAACTTCACCGACGTTTCCCTGTTCTTAAAAGCTGAAGAGTAAGCCAAGCAAATAACCAACAAAACGTGGACAGTAAGCAGAGCATGTTTTACTTACGCTTTGAGCCTCAAGATAGAGGAAGCAAGTGCCTACGAAACGTCAGTGGTCTTCTACCAGAAAGCATGGCGTTACGGAGGAGAGGACCACTGCTTTCACTCTGGTGGAAGTACTAATATGGCGGTCGGAGCCGCGCCAAGTGTGTACTGAGGTATCAGTGACGGATTGCAGTTACCAACCAACCCGATACCCCAGAACCGGCCCGTTGTGCTGAACAATGGCTACCCCGCGTTGTTTTCGTATCGACCACAAACACCTGGGGGGTGGGGCTCGAGCGCTGGCGAGTAGGCTCATTACGGGAATACAACAAAAGGAAAATCAGAACGCGAAGTGCACACAAAGATAAGTCCGTGATCTCATATATAATTCTGATTGGAACACCTGAAAAGAAGATTTATGCAAAAATTAGAGGATGATACTAAAAATGTACCTTAAAGACGCAGAATTGAAGAACGTGGACTGAATTCGTCTGGGTCATGATGGAGACCAGTGGCGGGCTCTTGCGAACACGGTGATGAACATTCGGTTCCATAAAGGACAGGAATTTCGTAAAAAGCTGAGCGACTGTTAGCTTCTCTAAGACTGTGCTATATGCAAACAGTTTGTTAATTAATTAGTCAGTTAGATGCAGAAACATGTCTTATAGTCCAGTCCAGTAAATTTCTGCTGGCCTCGCGAGCACAGTTATTCTTGATTACTACTTGGTTAATTAGTTAGTTAGTTAGATGCACAAACATGTTTGTTAGGCGTTACCTTCTTATATCTAACGTGGCCATGGTAACCATGTGGGCCGGGCAGTGCGGGAAATCCAATTAAGCTAAATCCACTCTTTATACTTAATTTGCGATGTTTAGGCTCACTTCACACAATTGATTGGGGTGTCTACGTGTGCGTATGTGGCCACATAAATCAAATGAACTGAAAATAATCACACATAAGCCTCATTTCATAACGAGACCCGACAAGAATCTTGAAACCGCAGTTCCACCTTCTTGGGTTCAATTTGCTACCCAGACACTAAAACAGAGGAGCCGGGATAGCACTGTCACTCTGCTGATTAGACTACAGGTTGGATGGCTAGAGAATCGGGGTTCGACAGTGGGGACAGAAATTTGCTTCCCCTCCATACCCTTCCTCCTGTTAAATGGGCACCGGGTGATATTCTAGGCGGCCACGGCGTGGAGCTATATCTCCAGTCCATCCATGTATCTTGATGGACTTTACACTTAGTCAGTTCTGTTGCAAACAGATCTCGCACAACTGCGGAAATCTCAAGCGAGACGGTTCCCTGATTGAGGTTCGATGTCAGTACCTCACAGGTGCAGACCGCAGACCCCGAGATAAGTGCCTCGCGAAGTGCGGTCTTCACTTCGATATGCGGCAAGTTCGATAATGTGAAGATATAAAGTGAGGGAAGAAATAGTGAGACGCTATATTTGAGGGGGGGGGGCAAATTTTCCTGCTCTGAGGGTTCCCAGGCAGTGCCCGCTAGTCCTACTTGTAGAGATCCGTTTCAGAGGCGGTAAAGCTCTAAGAAGTGATAAGGGGTGAAGTGTTACGAACAAAGAAGGGAATTTCAGCCAGGGACTTAACGGGCATAAGCGGAATTAATTTTGATAATGACAATACAACGGCTAGGTTAGAGTGAAATGTTGATGTTATTCTGAATGATATATAGAGATTCAGTTCGCACCTCACAGGAAACTCATTACGTCTCCACTACAAAGCCCAACCGGTTAATATTGTTTAGGGAAACAGTCGCTGTTTATTGTGAGAACCATACGGAACAAACAGATACACTCTGAGGGCAGAAATTGCTTCTGAATATTTTGTGTAGGCGGTAGGTAGCTACCACTTTGCTCATAAGTTCTAATAAATACTATGCACCAATGGAGACGAGATAGACCGGGGTTCAAGCCCCGGAAAGGGAAATTATTTCTACTCTGCAGCGTCCAGGCCGCTCTGGGGCTCAATCAGCCTCGTATCCAATGGGTACCCGGCGCTTCTTCCCCGGGGATAAAGCAGCCAGGACCTGAAGTTGACCATGCCCTCCAACTGGCACCTACAGAGAGAATGATGGAGTCGTACCTCCACTCCCCTATATGTCTTCATGGACCTGGTGCTTTATTAAGCACAGTGACAACTTTACCTATTTACCCCTTATGTACCATTAATGGGACAATATAAAATCGGTAAGCTCGTTAAGATGAACACAATGCTTCTGTTTCGTTGGTCGCAGACATCAATTGAAATGACGCAGTTAAACAAACTGAATGTGAGAGTGAAATGACACAAAGCGGCATAATGCAATACTAAAACAATAGCAATAAAATTAAATAACAAATTAAGACAATCAGCACTCTTTACATCCCTACACGGCACAATGCTCTTACTGCCTCGTGCCTTGCTATGACATCATCGCAACGACACCGCGTCCATCACGAGCAGCGGATCTAGAGCACAGGCTGATGTGCAGTTCAGGCGATTACCATTTAATCTCTGAAGTACGAACTAAGTCTACACAGTATTTATAAACACAGTCCGTACCTCACAGGAAACATTCCCTCTCTGCTACAAAGCTCAACCGGTTAATGCTGTTTAGGGAAACAGTCGCTGTTTATTGCGCGAATCATAAGTAACAGGTAAACACACTGTGTGGGCAAACTACAGAGATTCATAATGTGGTAGTTATAGTTACCACTGCTCTATAAAGTGTTAAAATAAAGTGAAATGAGATACAGAGTTCTGAAATGAAAGCGACTCACTAACTGAAGAAGGTCCACATGGATCTTAGTACAATCCTCTTTCAAACCCGCCTACATAACATAATTTTATCCCCATCTTACTCATTTCCACCCTGAAGATGGAGGCAGTACGTTCCTCCAACATACTGGCACCCATTAACCACATTCGGGCTGTACTATTCTTTGGATTTACATAAGGTGTCTGAAAGTGACGGTCTTCACGAATAATCCATCGTGCCAATATGTGATTTATTAGAGACGCACTAACGAAAAAACGTTATAAAACAAGAAATCATATATATTTTTGACAGAACTCACCCATATAAACACAAATTTATTCACAGAACACATGAAACAAGGCCGTAATGCGATTTTAATCCCTGTGATATTACTCGTTGATTGCCTTCGTAAATAATTCCCTTCGGTCAGGAAATGAATAATAAAATCGACATTACACAAGAACGGGTCTTGCACAACTTTTACTGTTGCATGCGAAATGCAAAATAAAACAAAAAATGAACACAGACATTCATAATTCGACTTCCGTTTTATTTTGAATGGGTTTCGCATATAATCCATCAAACTAGCACAGCAACAATCAAATACACATAAACTGTTACATGAAGTCGTATTTCAACTTTAATTTCCAACTGATGGGGATGTGAGCTTAGTCACGTGACACGTCCCCATTGTGTAAAGGAATTTATAATCTGTGAAGTTTCACAGCATTCATATACAGTCCACGTAACCAGTACACCAACGATAAATAAAACCATTTCGCCTTATTTCCGTGAACTGTGGATTACGTGCCGAAGGAGACTGTTTTCGTGGCTCAGGAACAATGTCGGACGGGGCAGCGTTTGCTGCATGACTCGCGGCACGCCATGTTAGCTTTTCCAGCCACGCGCTGCTCTGAGAAGCATCTGTATAACGAAACGCGTGAAAACTTCCATCACGATAAACGTTTAAGTAGATCTGAACGTAACGCGCTCAGCCGAGAGAAGTGAAATTAGTTCACTTACATATAATTCATTGGATTATTCTTGCTTTTTATATATGAATTATACATGAGAAGATACAGTCATCGTGAAACATTAGGTTCTCGAGAGTTCTGCTGATTTACACGACTGGAGTCCCTCTGGACATGAAGTGGTTTCTGAAATAGCGTCTACGTAATATATGTACGTATGTGTATATGTATGTATGTGAGCCTCGGTAATGCCTGAACGGTTGGACGGATTTTATTCATATTCTATACTCAAAGCCTATCCAACACAAGTCGGTGTTCTGTGAAGATGGCACTCTAGCTCCAAAAATATGGGCCCTGTGCCCCAATAATCAAAGCTGGTATTTTCTTAGACAAGTCCACCCCCTCACGTTTTTCATTTGATTTGAGTAATGCATCNCAGACAATGAAGAATGCAGTCTTCTGGGATTTGGCACCGTGTATATGTGGTGTTAACCGACGTTTCGGAGGAACGTATCGCCCCCATCTTCAGGGTTGAAGAAAAAGTATAAGTAAATCTGCAAGCGACAACACCGTGAGACACGATAAAGCAGACTGTCTGCTTTATCGTGTCTCACGGTGTTGTCGCTTGCAGATTTACTTATACTTTTTCTTCAACCCTGAAGATGGGGGCGATACGTTCCTCCGAAACGTCGGTTAACACCACATATACACGGTGCCAAATCCCAGAAGACTGCATTCTTCATAGTCACCGCCGTGAAAGCCTCAAATCTTTCTTAGACAAGTCCACCCCCTCACGTTTTTCATTTGATTTGAGTAATGCATCTAGACTGCTTCCCTAATTAAGCCGAATATGCGGAGCGCGCACCAAGGGCCCAAATTCAAAATGTCAATTTTGTTGAAACCGACATTATCGGTCGGACGGTTGTCATTGTTGTTAAGCATTCAGTAACCAACAATGGTTAATAGTAAAGTAGTCAAGATCAGAAGGTGTAATTGTATTTGCATTGTATTCATCGTGTGCAATGTGCCCCTTATTGTTTGTGTATTTTTTGTGCTGTATATTGTTTGAACGTGGTGTGTTATTTTGTGTGTTGTGTCTTACTGTAGTACCATCGCCACAGGGTAAAACCCATTTACAGTTAAATAAACACCAATAAGAATAAGAATATTAATAACAAAGATCAACAATATACAAGAAAGTGATAGCTAATTTCCTTACGACTTAGAGCAGTCCGCGCTATCGGAAATCTGGACAGGTACACCCCGGCTACTATGGAGAGCCTCAGTCATGCATCCCGTGAAGCGTAACGGGCAGGACTGAAACTTGAAAATTCCGACATGAACATTGCTGCAGACGGCTAGAAATATCCGTAACGACAGAAATAAAAGTATATATTTTGTAGAGGTTCTCCTTTAATTCAGCTACACACAATTAAACAAATGCCGTATTCAGGACCCATCAGGACAATCTTTTAAATATGATCTTTTGGTGTAAGATTTGAGGTTTTCAAGGCGGTGACTATGAAGAAAGCAATCTTCTGGGATGTGGCGCCGTGTAGATATTGTCTTAACCGACGTTTCGGAGGAACGTATCGCCTCCATCTTCAGGGTAGAAGAAAAAAACTCCGCAAGCGAGGAATCGGCGCGAGCAAGTGCTCATAGAGTAATTACTCTGCGGAGTTTCTTTTTCTTCTACCTTGAAGATGGAGGTGATACGTTCCTCCGAAACGTCGCTTAACACAATGTCTACACGGCGCCACATTCCAGAAGACTGCTTTCTTCATTATTTTTTGGTGTGTGTCATCGTTCGCTTTTAAACAGGAACCAGCTTTCTCGCTCCGTAAGCAGACAAGTTCCGGGTCACAGATGAAGCCCCCCAAAATAACGCCCGAGGATGTGATAATGCGCTGCCTGACAGGGCTATCACATACTTCAGAAGGGCAGTGATAGATGGTGGAATGATGACTAACTTCATGGAGTTGAGCCCTTCTTGAGAGGCCGCCAGTTTTCCAGCTACTCCAGAACTTCTCAATATTTCCTGGTACCCGAAGGTTCATTACCGTGTTCACAAGAGTTCTCCACCGGTCCCCATCCTGAGCCAGATCAATCCAGTCCATACCATCCGTTCCTATCTCTCTAAGATCCATATTCCTTAGCTTAGGTCGTTTATTCAAATAATCCGTCCAGGTCCGAGGTCCTTTGTAAAGTTTCGTAACAAGTTTATTTTTATCGGTGAGGAGTTGTTAGCCCCACGCCAAACTCTCAACCTGGAGGATCACTCCTTGTCGGCTGCTTACTCAATATATTCGCAGCTACCCTCCCTATCTTGAAGCCGTCTCCTTCATCCGCAACCTGAAGAAGGACCACGCCGGGGTGAGGAGGCACCCACCTAACACGGCAGAACCGAAGGAACTCGGACAGGAATCTCCACCAATCCAGCTTTCTCCGCCAGTGGTCTTACATTAATTTCCCGGGATTCGACACGAGGCCCCCAACAAAGAGAACCCAGCGTCTAATTGACATTGCCCTACGTGTTATTATAAATGTTGTAATTCTGAACATGACCGCTCGAAGCATTCCGTGGTTGCCAAGCAACGACACAGACGTCGCTACGGATCGCTCTGGCATTACGAAACCGCGTTACTGTAACCTAGCAACCGGAGAGAGACGAGAGAGGAACAGAACTGGGAACTGAAATTTTATCATATGTAGGCCCAAGATATGCATAATTCAAAACTTATTACAATATAAAACCTTGTTTCCGAACTCTTACTCAATTATTATAATGCATAATTTTTCTAAACCCTGTTAAGCATAACCGCCATGTTGGCGACGCAAAGCACTGTGGTTAAATTTGTCAGCCAACCAGAGAGAGCTTCTCGCAATAGAAAACAGACTGCAATGCGGGTAGCAGAGTGATCAGGAACTGAGCGACAATTTTACCCCAGAGTATATTTCTACCACAATTCAATTACACCGAAATTTATTTTTAATTTCTGTACAAAATAAGTGAGATGGGGGAAGGGGAACAGATCGCTTCTGCCTTTGGTATGACCCCCATGGTCACTCACTGCATTAGCTACAGAATGGCGATGTAATCAATCTGCAAACGCCAAATCAATCGCGTGTCTCTATGACAGGTGACGGCTGCCAGAAGCGACTGTGGTGCCCACTGCGGCCACTTCGCGAAGTAAGATGGGAAAGCGTACCTAAATAAATTGATATGAAACATTAATTTCGTACCTAAGAGAAAACTCGCCGAGTCTCCATTAAAAAGACCGATGGGTTAATACGGTTTAGGGAAATGATCGCCGTTCCTTGTGGGAATCACGAAAAAAAAAACAAATTTTAACACTAACATCTCTTATTCACCTCATAACATTGACCGAGAAAAATACGGCTCCGTCAAGAATGCAACTATTTATATTTTTTGTCTTTCACTTTTTCTTTCACAAGATGTTTCGGGCCCCAACCGGCCATCATCAGGTGTCTTAATTTTCCAAAACTTTTACACTGTACTGAGTGTCACTTATTCGCTTCACATGTAACTTCAATATTTCATGATTTTAAATGTTGTAATCACAATCTAGCTAAAATCAGTTAGACTATAATACGCTGCAATTTACTTTCTGTTAAAATGCATTAAAATTGTTAGTAAAATTCTTGTTTGCACCTAACTAGGGCGTTGTCCACTTGTCCAGACAATACATGCCGATCCCAGCAGGCCGCT
Organism: Cryptotermes secundus; assembly: GCF_002891405.2. Lineage (NCBI taxonomy): Eukaryota > Metazoa > Arthropoda > Insecta > Blattodea > Kalotermitidae > Cryptotermes > Cryptotermes secundus. The sequence continues at coordinate 691,794 of NW_019726227.1, forward strand.
ACAATATACACACGTCCCTCCTGTACACTCGCACAGCACCACGCTCCATTCCCACGCAAAGCAAAACGAAGTGGACCGAGAGATAGAGGCACGCGACGCCAGCCGTCACTCACTTTAACGTAACACTCATGGCAAGCAACCTCACGAAGAGCGAGCTTAATTTGAGGTTCTCACGGCAGGCAGCAAGAAGGATGCGATTTCTTTCAGTGTAACAGAGCGTGCACAGAATCTGTGCACACGTCACGTAACGTAATGGAATAATATAAATAACTAAACATCATCATTGGCATCTGGTGACTAGCAAAAGCCCAGGGACCCAGTACTGACGGCTCAAGGCGGTGCCACTGACAACTGCAGCTTAACTGCAGACAATTCGTGTTGTCTCTCTTCAGCCTTCAAAGGGTTAATTACTGATACTGTGATCCACCTGTGCACGCAAGGAACAGAATCTGAGCGCAAAAGTTCTGTAGCAGTCAATACAGACAGACTGACATCCAGAAACTTGGCTACGTCGATAAAAATTCCGCCCACAGAACTTGCAAAAAAAAAAAGAGGAATGAATTCCTCCACCATAAACCTTCTTCATCTTTTCCTCACGAAAAGAAAACTGTTCTTCCAAAGTTTTAAACGTTTCCCGCGAGGTGTGTCTGCAGGACTTAATGTACGAGAAAACTCAAGTGACAGCCACAGCATGTCCCGAAAGTAATCACACAGCGCCAGAAGTCAAATCCGCATGCCAGGATTAACAACTGACTCGAGACAGGAAAGGTAATTCAGTTCGTATGCGTTTCTATGGAAACGCCTGCCTGTAGTGCTTCCACAGTTGAGTTGGCGGCGGTACGAACTTTTGAGGTGAGTGAACGCTGTACTGTGCAGAGGCCAGATATTCTAAAAGCATGCAAATATAATGGGAAACAGTATGACGGCAGCGTAACATATGCACTTATCTTTCGGCGTGACGGCGATAACTCGTGAAATATTGGGGCAGGGCACCGCAACTCAGTTCCTACGACATAAATACGAGTACACCCGTAAGTTCTGCAGGAAACCCCGTCCCTGCCTCCTGGCAGCTGCAATTAGGCGGCCAATTTACTGCACTGTCGCGCGTACGAAGTGGCTATAGGCGAAATCTGAACGAACGATGTAATTTCGTTAAGGAGTTCAGGATTAGAAATTTGTCCCCAAACAAAAAAATGTAAATGTTTTTAAAAAGTAGACTGTCATGCATAAGAGGATCGTCTCGGTATGACAAAGATGCTGGTATAAGAAACTAACAAAAATAACAATGAGTAAACACTTGGTATTTTGGATGTAAAACAACGTAAGAGCCCTTCCCATGGTATATGTTAATTAGCAAACATTCCATCTTTAAAGAGTGCCGCTTTCGTGACGCCGTGTAATCTGGTAGAATAATACCATCGTTTCGGAGGAACAAATTTTCTCCATCCTTTAGGTCGAACAATATGCCAAGATACAATAAAAAAACAGCAAACACTGAAGAGGGACGGAGCCATATCCCATAAGAGATGCTGCTCACAGTCCGCCGTGAGAACTTGAAAGCCAACGTCCGTCTTTTATCTCAGAGAGGATATATTTCTCCCGCTCTCCGGCGAGGTCAGTTTCAGGAGCAGTGGCGGAAACAGTTCAGGTGCACGGGCAGTAATGCCGAAGTTCACTTTCATTTCAGCTAGATCACGCGCACACAGTGCAGCTAAAGTTTCCATGCGCACCGAGTTTCTTGCGGTTTCCAAAATACGTACATCAAATTTACGTGTTCTGTTGTGCAGATTGGTGTATTTTTCGATGTAACGTCGTAACTTCGTCCAGAATGTTACCAACGCTTCGGAGGGACGTCCCGCGTCCATCTTCAGGGCTGTAAATAAATTCCGAAACGCTGTGCCAATTCCATCACACTACAAGGCGTTAGAAGACAGAATATTCAGGACTGGGAGAACTTCAAATCCTGCGTGTGTCAGGCAGTGACGGACGGACGCCACTTCTCATGCAGACGCTGGGAAGGCGTCTGAAAGCTGCTGCCACGGTGCTGCTGAGGGTGCCCTAACCTGGCTCCTTATCGCTGATGAATAAATAAGCGTCACTACGTCTCAATCATCGGCATTCCTGCAGAAGTGGCTCAAGGCCGTGTGATGTGTTGCAGCTGCGACAGTTCATAGCCCGCCCGCCAGACCCGGGGACTGACTTGAGGACGGCCTCGTTCAAAATCCCAATGTTCGTTCAATTTCAGCTCCGATACGTTTAATCGTCTTTACCAACATTTCGTTTCTTCTTTTCGCATTCTCTTTCCTCCTCTTCCTTCCAGCTTTCTTCCACTTCTTCCATTGTTTCTTCCTCATGCATTGCGAGGTTAAGATGGAGGTTGCAGCTTCCCCGAAATATTGCACTCTACCTACCAAACTATACGGAGGTATAACCCAGATGATTGCAGTCTAACTGCTGATTCACTCTTCTACCCTGAAGATGGAGACAGCAGATTTCTCTGAAGTGTTGGTATGTGTATACCAAACTACACGGCGATATAACTCAGGAGACCATAACTTAAATGTTGACCCGCTGTTTTACTCTGACGATGGGGCAGCGAGTGCTTCCAAAACGGTACCTGCACGGCGTCATTCTGTCTGTCCTACACGACTGGTTACTTCCAGATTCGCCTACGTAACTCCTCAGAATCCGTCTGTCTGCCTCTTCTTCCCACCCTCAGATTTAACTTTTCCCTTACGTCTCATTAAGAAGTCCTGGCGCCTTATGAATATGCAGAACGTCTAACGCAGTGCCAACTGCACCAAACTGCCCTGCGCTGTGGGTTCCTCACCATCAACATCTGTCGTCAGCAGCAGCAGCCCCGACCTAAACACGGCATTTACACGCCTCAGCTGGCGGGAACAGGCATGGCGCAATGGTGGAAACATGATTACCAAGGGAAACATGAGCAAGTCGAAGGAAAAACCTACTCAAATGCTTCTTCGTCAACCTCATATCTGACATAAACCCCGCGACGTCAACCACTGCCTGACTGCCTGATTGAGTGACGGCGATTTCCAGGCAAACGAACTCAAACTGGGAACTTATATCTTGGATTTGAGGTTCTCACGGCGGTAACTGTGAAGGGTTGTATCTTTTGGACGTCATGCCTTGTAATTCTGCACAAGTTCACCGACGTTTCAGCCCTTGCATTATCTCTCTCTGTATGTAAAGTGCGTGTAAGCAAATCCTCTAAGCGTGGTATTCATCACTAACAGTACGCAGTCTCAGGTTGCCATACCAAAGTTACATGTATGTAAATTTCGCTGTAGATCACGGAGGGGCGAGCAGCCCTTTGTTTCAGTGTATCGTGTCTTTTCGGTGAGTACAGGTAATATAGTGATTTTACTATGTGAATTACTGCATTATACATAAAGGGGAAGGTTTATGATTGACTATTCATACGTGTTGTTCGTGGGAAATGAGGTTAAACGTTGGTTTCGAAGCATCAATCGATAACTGTAGAACTGAATGGAATATGAGAGAGCGTGGGAGATTAATGGTATGAAAGTATGTGTACCACAGGATTAGACAGTCTAATTCTCAACGGGTGTTGCGCTACAAACATTTAGCAGTTCACTTCGTACCTCACATTAAACACTGCGCCTCCATTACAAAGACCCCCCGGTTAATGCTGTTTTGTGAGTTACTAAACGTTGCCACTGCCACGTAAAGCGTTAAAGAAGGAAGCAGCACCTATTAGTTTGGTATAAGACCATAATTTTGGGACACCCAGTTCTACTTTTGCCCACCGGTACACGGCACGGTGCGACCTGATAGTTGGGTAACAATCTGGGCGCGGGTCGTGTTCAAGTGCTGAGAGCTTCTATCGGTTTCAGACAGGCAGCCGAATCCTTGACGATCGCATGTAATAACTAAAATACAGACCATCAGAGTGGAACGGGTGATATGGACACCCGTCATTCCCGTGTGTCTCACCGGTCCTTCAACTCGGCCACGGACTATACTGTGCACACGGCGCAAAGCGTGTTTCACCTTTCCACTAAAGTACTCATGGACCCACCAATCCAGTAGTCCACAAATCCAGCGAAAATCCATACGTCCATTCATCAGTCCAACAATTCAAACGTATTTTCATTAGCCCTACAATCCACACAACCAGCCAAAATTCCAGATATATACCCATTCATTAGTCCAGCAATTTATACATACATTCATCATCCAACAGTCCATACATACATTCATCAGTCCAAGAATCCATTCATATATTCATCAGTCCAACAATCCATACATATATTCTTCAGTCCAAGAATCCATTCATATATTCATCAGTCCAAGAATCCATACATATATTCATCAGTTCAACAATCCATACATATATTCATCAGTCCAAGAATCCGTTCATATATTCATCAGTCCAACAATCCATACATACATTCATCAGTCCCACAATCCATACATACATTCATCAGTCCAAGAATCCATTCATATATTCATCAGTTCAACAATCCATACATATATTCATCAGTCCAAGAATCCGTTCATATATTCATCAGTCCAACAATCCATACATACATTCATCAGTCCCACAATCCTTACACTCAGCCAGCAATCAACACATTCATCTCGTCTGACTGCATACCTGAACAATCGTGCTCCACAAAGGAAGGGAGTAGCTTCACTAAGCAACTGGAAAGTGATTGGGCAAGTTCCTGTAAAGTCGCTTAGTTACCTAGCAACTGGTGCGTCAGTTGGCTGGTCAAGATTACAGTTTAGAGCAGTCACCGCAATTTACATATACCGAAATGATAATACGTAAGGGATACACAGAAGATCGTCTCATCCGTCAGAACCGTTAGGAGCAGCACGAGCAATCCCGAATTCATGAACCTAATCGCGTGAAATTAATTGTCGCTCGCATTAATAGACCAATAGACACTGCGAACACGGAAGCAGACAGGATAAGTATCAAGCCGAACAGTCACGCTAAAGCTCTTAGGGGATCATCCATAATAGATGCCGCCCCCAGCAGCAATGGCGTTCCGCAGTCAGTGGCTTGTATTGGCTGCTTCTGGCACTAGTCGCTCCTGTAGGAACTTACAACATTCACAGAGTGGTAAATAGAAATAAAACGTCCGTTAAGTTAAGCCAGAGCGACGTGCAGGCTTCTGACACGTGAAGTCACAGACAGAGACATCTGTCATAACGGCAACACTACACACAAACAAGCCTAAGCTTGGCAGTGTCTGCCTGTCTGTCCTTCCCATTGAAAGCGACAGTGTTCCAGTGCCCATCTTCACCGAGAACACACCACTTAGACAGTAGACAGCCGTTGCTAGGGAACGGAACACTAGGTGATGGCTCAGAAGCCGTCACGTGATAGCCGCAACAGACAATCACGTAAGAAGAGAAGAGCTGTTCGAAGCCGTGTTTCCTGTGCGGTCCGGGGCAAGACTATATATATAATGAGGACTAGCGGTTGGTTGAGAAATCTTACGGACAACTTCACCTTACATTTCAACAGAAACATGTCTACGGCTGCGGTATTCTCGTATACTGAAATAGTATTGGACACAAGATGGCACCTTGGTTTGCTATATAGTTTATCTGAATTAAAATTTCTGATCAATCTGTTCAAGCTTATTAGCTGTTTTCTTTTTCAGAGAAAATTCAGAGCCTCGGTCGAAGGTGAAATATCTGCACCACGGGATATACAAGCAGGGGCGCCACAAAGTTCCGTCCTGTCCTACACACTGTACAGTCTATATATAAATGATATGCCCCAAACACCTGGTGTCTATCTAGGTCTCTTTGTTGATGTCACCTGTATATATGCAACAGACCGCAGAAAGCTGCAGCGAGGTCTCAGTGCTACTGAGACGTACTGTGAGCGCTGGAACATTCAAATTAATGGAGCTAAGACTCAGACCGTTTACTTTTCACATAAACTTAGGGCCCCTGACTTTCATCACACACTCAATGAAATTTTGATTTTCTAAATGAATGCTGAACTGCGTATTTTGGAAAGACAATGTGACAGCAATTCCAGGAGAGTGGTTCAATTTACGTGAGATTTGCACGAGAAACTCGTAACCTGGCAACCATCTCAGTATTTGTTTCAAGACAGAGGAAAATCAAGAAAACTTGTGTCGAGTTAGCAGGTTGCAGGACCTTAAGGACGCGCACTGACATCTAACGAGCAGTCCGGCAAACAGGAGGATGTGGAAGAGTCCATTTCCCTAATACATGTGCTGCTGTTTTAATGATGATACGGATAATTTGTCAAGAACAATAATAAACTGGTTGTTGGCAATTTGTATCACATATAAAAATTCACTAAGCGATTTTGGTGCCCTTGTATCACCACCGTCACTCATCGCCGTGGCAGTCCTCAGCTCCTGGTACCCGCTGCCTGTGGACTAGATCCTCCGCAATTCCTTGCTCACACAGGACTTCAAGTGATCCAGTCAATTAACAGGGTCAACACGGCGGGCGTTCTCTTGTGTTTATCATGACTGGGATTACGTATATTGGCCTAACTGTCACCAATCTGACTTTTGAAATATAATTTCTGGTCTGGCCCACTCACAGTCCATACCACTTTGTTCGTGCAATGTTTCAATGTGCATTATTTTTGGGAGTTTGGTAAAAAAACGCATTGCTTTGTTTCGGAATATCCGGAGTATATCAATGTGTGTTTAGGCTGCATACGTCAGGATTAATCTTGCTAGCAACTTACAGATTATTAGAGCCAGATTAATGTTGATAGGCGAAGACTTGCAAACAACGGGGCACAGTTGCCTGAGCTCGTAATTGGCTTTACGCAATGACGTATTTATACGGGCGGTGTACGTAAGCTCGGACTCTAGAATGACTTTAATGTAATTTATTTGATTCATCTAGTCTGAAAGACCTTAAGAGCAGATGGATCTTAATGGATGTACTTGCCATTTGGAAAATAATGCTCTTCGGCATTTATTGATATCGATTCTTGATTCTCCGAGGTGTAACACTTTGACGGCGTTGTCTGTATTTCTTAGAGCCAATTTTACTCTACCTGAACGAACTGTGATGCTCGGATCATCAGCACACATTGAAGTGACCCTATTGTTGTCATTTTATATATATGGTAGGTCATTTATATAAACGGAAAACAATGTTGGCCCTATCAGGTTATCAATCTAAACAACTAAACCTGTCACATCTTATCTCATATGGAACGCATTATGTCCCCGCTACAAAGCCCAACCAGTTAATGCTGTTTACGGAAACAGTCGCTGTTTATTGTGAGAACCATACGGAACACACAAATACGCTGTGGGCAGAAAACTCAGTCCGTACCTCACAGGAAACACATTACGTCTCCGCTACAAAGCCCAACCGGTTAATGCTGTTTAGGGAAACAGTCGCTGTTTATTGTGAGAACCATACGGAACACACAAATACACTGTGTGGGTAGAATGCATAGTTTTTATGTTAAGTCAGGTGGTACATAGTTACCACTGTGATTTAAAAGAGGACAAGATGCGCATGTGATTTATTTAATAATAATGTCATCGATGAGTAAAGCTGCACAAGATCTTAACTTCGAAAGTAGACTGAGATAAGTGATAAGCTTCACGACGCGGCTGCTTTATTCCCGGTACACAATGTGTAGCAGGCTGGGTGGGTCTCACAGCAGTTTCAGAAAATGTGGAAAAGAGAACATTCTCTTCTTCCTGAAGGAAATAGAACCCACATTCCTTGGTAGTTCAGCTCGTACTGCACTGACCGAGCCATGTGTTTCCAAATTTTAAAAATATTCTGGAATACATTTAACGGAGGAGAGAGTAAAAGACTAACGCATCGTGCGGATGGCGAACTGAAGAACAAGACGATGCAGATAAAAGAAATGGAGAGAAACGAATATAGAACAGAATGAGTATCAAAAGACAGAATGGGATTATGACGGACGAAAGACATGCGATTAAGGAAATAAAGGACGGTAATGGAGTGCAGGTAATATGAAACGCAGCAGATAATGTTGGACGAAGTAAAGGAGGATGGATGTCCAAATGAACACATTTGTGGGACGAATGAGAATTGTGGTCGATATCAGAACACTGAAAAGATCTCATTACACAGTTCAGCTCAAAAAATCTGAACTTTATTTAAGCTTAATTAAATCTGTGGATTACAGCAACGCAGATTAGAGAGAGACTGCTTAGATACAGAATTTCACGTAGATTTTCAATAAAGTCGATTGAAAGGTGAATGGCATATGCGCAGCGGTCATTCAGAACTTTTTGTGTAAACGAGGCTTCATAATGAGCCAACACAGGCCGAATATCGCAACAGACTCCGTTCAACGGCGCGAGGGGCACACATCACAGTCCGTTTGAAGTCTACAGGGGCAGAAGCTTGGCACTGCCCAACAACTTGCAGGAAAGTCTTCCCGAAGTTCGGGCCCTGCCACTATGCCACATACCTGTAGTGTTACACTCCAACTGTGACCCCAGCTGCTCCCACAGCCCTCACGCGCGCATCCAACGCGTTATTTCGCGGAGTCCAGTTCCCATTTATACAGCGATTTATGTCCATTGTAATCCCGTAGAAAGCAGAGTGGTAATTATATGTACCACTTGCTTTGCTATTAAAAAGCTCTGCACTCTGCCCTTACAGTGAATGTATCTCTTCCATGTGGTCCTTACAATAACGTTGTATAAAAAAATTCTTAATTAATAATAATAGACTGAACGAGTTGGAATAACGGTACACTTTATTCTGAAGGTGTTCGGTTCGAATCTCGGCCGTGACTCCGTTTGTTTTTACAATACACTGGCACACAGAGGACATGTATACAGAGTGTCCCAGGAGGAAAGGTAAATATTCTCGGTCATTCTAAGCAAAAACATGTATATATACATGAGTCCTATTCCGAACGGTTTCCGAGATAGAGGACCGCTTCTGTGGTCTAGTGGGCACAGTTGCTGGCCACAGATCCAGAGGTCCGGGTTCGATTCCCGTCGTTATCAGATTTTCTGAGAAGTAGTGGGTCTGGAACAGGGTCCACTCAGCCTCGTTAGGGTAATGGAGGAGCTACTTGAATGGAAAAGTAGCGGATCCGGTCTAGAAAACCGACATTAACGGCCGTGGGGATCCGCTGCGCTGACCACGCGACACCCTATATTCGCTAAAGTTGGCACTAACTTCGCAAAAAATTGGCGGGAGCTCGGTCGGTGTGGTTCGCTTGCGGACTAGAACCACGGAGTTTTTGTTTTTCCGAGATAGAGCCACTTCTCTGTACGGTACACTGTACAGACAAGCAACAAATCATGTCTTGAAATGAGTTGCGAAGTGCATTAATGTTGAGGGTGGAATTTTCGAAAATGTATTATACGGGGTAAACTGTACTAACTTTGTCACTTGACCAGTAAATACCGGTATCAGAAACGGTACATATCTCTTTCTTATCAGTAATTTGGAACTGTACAGTGAAATAGCTGTATCTCGGAAACCATTCGGAATAGGACACATGTACATATATACTTTTTGCTTAGAATTACTGATAGTGTGACCTACCAGAATATTGACCTTTCCTCTTGGAACACCCTATGTAGTGAAAACGGAATAAACATGCTATATATGCAATACGTACACCTAACAACGCGAAACCTATTCATAAGAGACAAACCCATCCTCTCGTCAAAGATGTTACATACGGTCTATGGTTGCAAGGGTTCAGTTGCAAAAAATATCTCCGGTCGTGATCTTCAAGGGGCTTGGCGCCAAGACGAACTGATTGGCAGTAAACCGTCAGTCTCGGAGTAATTCTGACTCTGATTTACTGATTGAGTCAGTTGAGAGTTGAAGTCGTGAGAAATGGAAAGCTGGTAGCTCAGGCCAGTGATAGATGGGGAACCTAGAGCAAGGGGAACGTCCGCCGTTGAAAGCCGTTACTAGGCAACGACTAGTGAAGCCTAAGAAGACTTGATGTGTACTGTAGCTACAGCTATCTTTGGAATGTGTAACTCAGTGAGACTGCTATATTTACTTGTAGTTACATCCTGTTAAGTGTGCAACAAATCCGATTACCGATCCAAACCCCGTCTATAGTCACGCCATCATGTGAGAATAACAATAATCATAATGTGTAGGCAAAACTTACGAACTGGCTCTGCTTCATTCTTCCTCAACACTGAGCCAGTGGCGCAGACAACGCTAACTTGACGCTTTTTATCGTGCAACGATTTCGCGACATGAAGCTCAGATTTACGTTCTGTCTGACTGGAAGGGGGGGGCAAGCTATAAATTCCGACGCATTCGTCAGTCTCTTGAAACCGCCTTCCTTTTATTTGACCCACGAATGTTAAATCGTTGTATACAAGACGAATGGCAACCCCGAGTGTTCGTATGATATTGGGGTTCTCCACGCCGCCCCACACGCCCCGCACCCCAGCATACCCATACAAGGGTTGAAGCACAGTTCTTATACAACCGCCGCTCATTGATCAAACTGTTTCCAGTCCAGTCAGTTCGGATTGGGCTGCTGTGTGCCCGTCCGAGTTATCAAAATACAGATTTTATTTGGTGTAGATATGTTTCCTATCGAAGTCATTTGTTTTGCAATGTCTGCGCACTTGTCATCCCTTTGCTGTCCCATCCGTCCACTCTTTTTTCCTCCCTATGAAATTCAGCTGTGTCCAAAGAAGCGTGGAATTACAGAATGGATGAAAGTAAAAAAAGTTGGTACAAAAAGGAGACATCTAAATTGTGACTACAGAGACTCAGCTGCCCCGGCTGTCCGTTGAATCCACAAAGTAGTGCACAAGGTTAAAAGGCGCGTTTTTACGGCAATAAACATTTATGTCGACTAGGTTAGGGGCTGTAGGATCGGAGAATCGGGGTTCGAGTCTAGGCATAAACAGGATTTTTCTTTTCACTACCGCATTCAAGAAAAAGTGGATCTATACATCCACGCCACCATACGTCTTCATGGCGTAGGGCAACTTTATCTTACCGCATTCATGAGAGCTCTGGGGTTCAATCAGCTTCCTAATAAATAATTCATTCCCAGGGGGTAAAGCGGCCGAAGCGTACAGCTGATCATTCGCCTCTATCTAGTGACGATATTAAGAACGAATGGAATTATACCTCCAATCCCACACGCGTCTTCATGTCGTGGTGTTCAATTAATTAGGCACAGGAGCAACTTCAGCTTTTCCCATTACCTGTGCAGAGAATTCATTTGTCGGCAAAGCGGGTTGTCTTAACTACAGTCCATCCACTATAGAAACGAAGGTGCGTCATTGCCAATTAGTGACGTGCACCATTACGTCATCATCAGAAAGTTACTGAATTATATTTTCAACATACTTCCCGTATTCACATGCCGGCGGGAAATTCAAACATACACAGTTCTGGTCCGTAAGGTTTCTTAGGGGCCGCGCCATAGCTCAAGCGGTTAGTCGCTGGCTTCCCACCGCGGCGGCCCGGGTTCGATCCCGGGTCTGGTCAAGTGGGATTTCTGGTGGACAAAATGGTGCTGGGGCAGGTTTTCTCCGAGTACTTCGGTTTCCCCTGCCAATCTTCATTCCACCAACTGCTCCACAATCACCCTCACCTATCATCTGGGGCTGGTACAATAGGCCAGAGGTGGCCGCAGTACAAGGGACTTAGTCCCACCCCACTAGCAATAAAAAAAGGTTTCTTACCAAATACTTGTATATGACGTGCTGTGGTTCATGGAGCGGATGGATTTTACCTGCACAGTGGATAGGGGTTAACTTACTTTCAAACTTCTGTATATATTGAACCGGAGAGACAAGGTTACAATGGAACTAAAGTTCACGGTTTCCTACCGCAGACCTAATGCAGAAACCCCTACCACTCTTACCAGTATGTACCGTAGCCATGTGCAAATGCTGTGCCATTCGGATTCTGATTTCCAAACTGTTTCTAATTACGCGAATAAACTTCGTTCTATTGTTTGAAAACTGAATCTTGTTTAATTTACTTACAGACCGCGGCAATGTTCCGGTTCGGTTCTGACACTGTTGAATGGCTGATTACATATCAGCATTTTAAATTGTGCTTATTTGCATTTTATCAACAGCTGAAGAGTAGATGTTTGTGTTAACTTTTCTGTTTATATTTCTGATCCGAGCTCCATAACGGCCAGCTAACCTCGAAGCCATATTAAGCTGACATGTATTTTAGCACACAAACTTGAAGTAAATAACACAAAGTTGTCTCTCTGCCTAATTATTCATGCATCACGTCATGAAGACGTATGTGGGAGTGGGGGTATAACTCTAACTTTCATGAACTCGGCATTAAATGAAGGTGACTGTTCAGATTCACACCCCGGCCGCTTTACTCAGGGTAAAGAACCCACAGAACTTATTAGATAGAAGGCCGGGTGGCCCTCACGCTCGGTATGGACAATGGGAAAAGAGATAGATTTCTTACTTCTTCCGGGAATCGAACTCCGGCCGTCCAGCCAGTAGCTCATGTCTATACCGACTGAGCTATTCCGGCTGTCTGAAACTGGAAGCTCGTCCGCACCTGCAGTTCTTACGGCACAGAATACACATCATTCCAAAGCAAAACCGGTTAATACTGGTCATGAAAATAATTTCTGTTTGTTGTGAGAATCATGAAACACATAGGTCTAAACATAATGCGAGTGTGAAAATCCAATTTTGCCCTGAGAATGGAGCCAGAATGTTCCTCTGAAACGTCTGTGTCCGCCTATAGGACTAATCGATGTCACAACCGGAAGGCCTCAATGTGAACAGTCGCCACGGAAGCATGTAACGCAGTGTTCTGGCTCACTGAGGCCGCATCGAAGAGTTCTGAAGGAATGAGAAGCAAAGAACCACTGGACCTGGGAGAGTATGGAGATGCGCTCCTGTCCGTCGGCTGGTAATGCGGCAGAGCTCCGTAGGTGACAGTGTTAGCATTGGATTTCGCGTTACGACAGATTAATGAGCGAGGCAGCCAGGAGGAGGCACACATACACAGAGATCCGTAACATTACGACGTGATGGCAGCGCAATATGGGGGCGTAACATTTCCTGTACGCTTCGCTGGGTTCTAACAAAATGCTTCGTTACGAAAAATACAGCGTGACAGTGCAGACTGCATTCAGGGGGCTTCTGTGAGCACGATAATGTTACATGAAGGGGAGGGGGGATTTATTGACTAGCTGAGCGACTACTAGCTTCTGTAGACAGGATTTGCCCATGCGGCTACTTACACCGGTGAAATATTACGATAAATAAGGCCCAGGTTTTAGAGCGGCTAATCACAGCGGTAACGCGAGTGATATGTATTCGTAAGATACACACTTCGAATCCCATTAAGGGAAAGGATTCCTGGCTGACAACTTTCACGGTTTTCTCGATTCGTGACTCATCCTGCGGCTTCGTCAACCAGTCAACCAGTGAAGCTGTTAATCACGCACTCACACTGAATGGTTCAGCAACTCCAAGTAGCCCACATACTGTACATTCAGTCTTAACACGTCTGTAGGTTTGTTTTCATGTCGTTTCCATGGAAACCAAACGAGAAACTAAACATAGAAAGTTACGTTAGAGCCGGGGTCGACCTTTGCCGAAAAAGGTACCTCTTGGCTACTATTATTATTATTGTGACATGTAGACCCTTTGCCAAGTAACAGCTGTGTAAACTGCGACAGCAAAACCGCCGTTGCTAGGTAACAGCTCTGTGGACACGTTCTTTCTACGACGAGAAAACACGCAATAATGGAAGAGACTTTTCTGTGCGGTCCGTGCCGGGGCTATATAACAAGGACTAGTGGTTCAGCATCGGACTGACCGCTTCCTGGCAAGAGGGACGTCCGTCGTTGGAACCCGCCATCAAGCAACGGCTATTGAAGACTGAGAACACTTTTGTCTGTGTTATATGTGGAATGTGTAACTCACTGAGATTGTCGTAGTTACTTGTAGTGACGTTCTCTAAGTGTTCAATAAATCGGATTAGCAAACCACACCCCGTCAATAGTCACTCCATACTTCAGTGCCCCTCAGGGGCCGCAGCATGCAGGAGTGGACCAACGGAAGGGTTATCCGTGAAACTGTAGCCAGGGATGACGACCGTCAGATTTTCAACGGTAATTTCACTAATAAGCAATAACTGACATGTACGATGGAACACACGAAAGCTTCACTGCGCCGGCAGCGACTATGAGTGCGCACAAAGCAAATGAATGTTACAGGGAGTGTTTAATTAAATTACACCTCACGGTTCAGAGAAATAATCAACTAAGTGGTTTACAACCTGTGTGCCTTGAGGCTGTGGGCACGCGCGAGCTGTGGGTGCCTTTTGGCTTTGATGTCACAGATTGGTGTCAACGGATGTCAACTGCAGTCATCTGAGGTTATTACTGTGTCTTGTGTTGTGAGGCCGAGTCCTGTATGGGTTCACCAATGTTTCGCAGTGATGTACGCTCCCCATGTTCGTGGTGCAAAGGTGGGCAAAGAAGCCAATCGTTCGTAATTCAGTATCAGCAGCCACTGCACGCAACAGACTTACAGTCTACAGTAGAGCAAGGAACGCGTCTGCTATACAAGCATCGCCGTTGGACTCTTTTTAAAAAAGTGCTAATTTATAATTTATTATTACACGTATTAATTTTTCACGCTTCGCCTGTCTCAAAAGTGTTTAATTTTTTAGTATTACAACAGCAAAGTACATAATAATTGTTTTTTTTTAAGAATTCAGCCAAATATCCGACACACTTTTGTCACTAATTCGGATAATCGGCCGTCTACTTGCAGTTGGGGCTGCTGACAACATCGCGGGATAAACCCCAAGCAAGTGAATTAGAGCGAAACGTCCCGGTGTAGGCGGGGAATAAACTGGGGACTCGATGCAAAAGCCGAGTCATTACACACTGTCCCAGGAAGAGGACTTACCGCTGAGCAAGCTAGTTCGCATAGCGATAGCAGAGGCAACACTGTTCAAGGAAACAGCACAACGAGAGCCCCAAATCTCTGCAAACATTTGTGGACTGAACAAGATCTTATTCTGGTTACTTTTACTGCAGAAAATGGAGGCGTGTGATGTTTGCAGTTTCGCCATCACGTTGCCGCGGCGAATGTGGCCTGCGCACAATTGCCTGGAGTTCATCGAAATGGTATACACAAATTCGGTTCCAATTTCACAAAAAAAAATTCTACTTTAAAATTACATTTATTTACCTACACAAGAAATTGGGGACGGTGGTGAAAAACGAAGTGTTCAGAGGCTAGGCGGGGAATTTGCTGAAGGTGCGCTTATGAATTGCGTTTATGGACACTTTTCCTCTACTCCCAAGCCTATGGAGGAGGGAACATAGAACAAGGATTCATAGGAAGAATTATTCATGTACTCTCCTGTGATACGAAACGGACCGCATATAAAACAACGCCTCCAACAATTCTTCTCTTACTGCGTGTAGTCTTTGCCATGGGAACACGTTTACCGAGCCGTTGCCTTACAAAGACAGGATGAATACACACAGAGGCACAGAGACTGAGCCGTGAGATGGGCTCAGGTGCCATGTTATTGTGGCATATAGACCCATTGCTAGGCAAAGAACGCGAAATTAGTAACAATACAACAGACGTTGCTAAGTAATGGGTCTGCAAAAAACTGCTGTTACTAGTCAATTACTGAGTAACGATCACGTGGGAACTCCAACAGACATGAATGCAATAATGGCACAGCAACAGAGGAACAGAGTTTTCTACGCGGTCCGGGCAGAGATGTTATAAGCAGGGTAATGGGAGCTATGTCACGGTAGCCGAGCGGTCTAAGGCATGCATTGTCTTCGCTCGCTCGGAAGCCTGGATTGTGGGTTCGAATCCCATTCAGGGCGTGGATGTTTGTGTGCGTTTTTCTGTGTTTGTCTACAGGTAGAGGCCTTGCGACGAGCTGATCACTCGCCCAAGGAGTCCTACCGTATGTGTAAGATCTATAAAAACCGAAGTGAACGGAGTTCATGGAGGTAGGCCTAGGCCCACTGGGGCTGTAGTGCCAAGGAAAAAAATGGGAGCTATAGTTAGCGAGGAGTTGAGTGGTGAATGAGCGAGTTAAGAAGACTGCATCGGTTCAGCCGCTGTGAGCGGCTGCTCTTAGAAGCTGGTAGCTGAGGCCAGAGACAGCTAGGGAACACAGAGGATGCTAAACGTCCGTCGTTGGAAGCCGATATCAAGCAACGGTTAGTGGAGGACGTAATAAACTGAGGAGAGTAGTCTGTGTGTGACAGTGATTTGTAAAGTGTAGTCACGAGTTGTGTGTTAAAGTGTTCAACAAATCAGATTACCAATCCAAACCCAGTCTACAGTCACTCCGTACACGTGACAAGAGGTTTCAAAGAGTTTGGTTCAGGCATTCAGAAGTTAATATGGGGGAAACAGAGATAAAGGCAGAATGGAGATCGCATAAACCTACTTCAGGAAGTAGGCTAAAAATCATGCAGGAAAGACAAACAGGGGAAGAAATTGAAGATAAGGGAATTCGGGAAGACACAGACAGATTTTGCGGATAGAGGGTGTCGTGTGGTCGACGCAACGAATCCCCACGGCCCTTAATTACTGTTTTCTAGACCGGAGCCGCTACTTCTCCATTCAAGTAACTCCTCAACTATCCTCACGAGGCTGCGTTGACCCCGTTCCAGACCCACTACTTCTCAGAAAATCTGGTACCGCCGGGAATCGAGCCCGGGGATCTGTAGCCAGGAACTCTGACCACTAAACCACAAAGGCGGTCGAAAAAATAAGAAGAATTCTCCTTGTGTTTCAGCCATGCATAAATATTAAGGTGATTAAAACGGGAAGGCTGTGATGGGCTGAACACGCAGCTATCGCTTGGGCCCAACTGAGTAGGTTCCACATGAAGACGGAGACAGAATCCAGTCTCTGAAACGTTGTATGTTTCAAATAAAAGAATGGCGATGGATAATGTCCGGAAAAACAATACCTGTATTAAAATACCGCCGTCACAAACTTTTGGATTTTGTTTACACTGTTCGTTGTTTTTCTCCGAACACGCAGTGAGCATATGCAGTTGTGACCGTTTCGGATTCCTGTTGCAGAGACAGACAGAGAGACAGCGTGATGAACCTGCAGGGGATGGGATATGTGACACGCAGATCAGCACACATTCACACCCAGCCAGTGGAACGGTCTAACAGTTGCAGCCTTTGGGACAGGGAAGAGACCCGAGCTTCATTACAAACCGAAAACTGCAGTCGACCTCACAACTCCGAACCATTAAAACAACTCTCGAAGGCTGTCGTTCAGATCCGGCTTATAGCACTTCTATATGGCATTATTACTGACTGCAGTACTTAACTCCTTAGAACCCAGTGGTTACCAGATGTACCAGCTGCTTTAACATACTAAAATTCTGTATTCTGCCCACAGAGCGTATCTGTGCGTTCCGTATGGTTCTCACAATAAACAGCGACAGTTTCCCTAACAGCATTAACCGGTTGGGCTTTGTAGCGGAGACGTAATGTGTTTCCTGTGAGGCACGGGCTGAGTTTTCTGCCCACAGAGTGTATTTGTGTGTTCCGTATGGTTCTCACAATAAACAGCGACAGTTTCCCTAAACAGCATTAACCAGTTGGGCTTTGTAGCGGAGACGTAATGTGTTTCCTGTGAGGCACGGGCTGAGTTTTCTACCCACAGAGTGTATTTGTGTGTTCCATATGGTTCTCACAATAAACAGCGACTGTTTCCCTAAACAGCATTAACCGGTTGGGCTTTGTAGCGGAGACGTAACGTGTTTCCTGTGAGATACAAGCTGGATTCATATATGTTTAGAAGAAAATTATTCTTCAGAGGGTTAAACGTCAGTGCGGTCTTCCGGGTAGACTACGCGGCGTTACAACCCAGTACAGAACGCTTCATACCCACTAAAGTGAGAACATCAAAATCATTAAAAACTACTGAAACCCTTCACGCCTTACTAACGAGATTTACAGAGCAGATACTGTTGCTATGGTGGTTAACAATATCACAGAGAAGAACATAGCTATCGAGTGGGTACCAATCTTGCTACTTATTCGGAGGGTGGTGGGTTCAGATCTGGATATGGAGACCTGCTAGGTCTTTACTTTACGACTTCTTCAACTCATAAAATTTCAGTCCTCCTCGTTACATTTTAATCCCATAAATAAACTGTTCCCTTCTGCAGTACAACGCGGCTTAGTGTAGCGGTTACGGTTTAGATTTGTATTCTGGGCGTCATGGGCCGGCACACTCCGTATCCTGGCTGAGGCTTTTCGTGGCTTTCCTCAGTCCCTCCAGGGAATTTCAGGGGCAATGTCTCAGTTAGACAACGGCCGCTTCCTTCCAAATCTTCTGCAATTCACTTTCCTCAATCATTCTACCTCTCGACGCCCTACAGTGTCCTTACTTACAGCAGCTTACACACGCGCACGCGCACACTGCCTCTCTCTTTTCATTACAAACAACCTGAAGAACTGCATCTTCAATGACGACTCTCTTTCGCGACTGGAGAGGGGGATAAAAGCAACTGAACGTCGGTGGGATGTATTCAATTTATCCCTCGTTATAATCCGTTGTGTTACAGGGCTTAGACCACACACCCACCGGGAAACTCAGGGCACCTGATATCCAATATATTCCTCTCTCAGAGAATGTAATCTCACTGATGGGCGCAGTAACAGCAAAATCATATCCAGCCACAATATGTTCGCTGTCGTTCTGCAAAGCGCCATTTCTTCACTTGCAAATTGCCGTTTGTCTTATTGCCGTGCTTTAGGAAAGCTGGCACCATCAGTTTCCGCGACAGCGCGTGCTGTAATGTGATTGGTCCATACTGTTATCAGTGATTCCTATGTGGCATTCAGAATCGCTTCATTACACAATCATGGAATTATACTGAATCATGAGAAGTCACACACTCGAGCATGCGTGTGAAACAGAGGGTAGCCAGCCGTACAACCCCTGAAGCCTAACAACATCAAGTCCGTGGTTGCTGGCAGGCACAAATTGAACCTATCTGGGAACTGTTCTGGACAGAGGTGTACAGGCCGTCAGAAACAGCTCCCACAGACGTTGAGGTAGGCATTCCACTGATGCATCTGATGGTGGCCACCTTCGGAGAAACTTACCGCCTCTATCTTCAGGGAGGAAAAATTTGCTGAAGGAGCAAATTCAAGAAGAAACAATTTCATGCGATGAATTTCCACCGAAATTGGTACAGAATTAGAAGTGTGGCACCGATGAGTATCTGCAATGCATGAACTGCCGCGCCGTGGGTTTGAGTCCGACTCGAGCGAATGATATATGTCTGCGTTTATGCTGGGTGTACGTAGCGGCGTAGTCACGGGAGAAGAAACGAATACAAAAACGAATAAGTATGAAAAATTGCAAAGAAAACTCTTCAATTTTGCGCGATCGTAGCAAAAATTTGCAAAAGTGCGCCTTTTAGATTCGCCATACTTGTCCGTCCATCAGTTCGTATATAACATCTATAGATCTGCGGAATGGATTATCACAAAACTTGATATTAGAGTATGTTGTTGCAATAGGTCCACACAGTCCATATTTGATTAACATCGGGCAACTGTATCGGGCACTTTACACGCAGACTCACGTGAGCCCGGGAGCAGAGGAGCGTCCACTGCTGGAAGCCGATACTAAGCAGGGCAGCGAATTGTAAAGTCTAGTTACGAGTCGCAAAAGTGTCCAATAAATAAGATTACCAATCCAAATCCCTTCAACAGTCAATCGCCCGACAGTATTTATCAGAGAAAAATATGTTTTGAAACAAAATCTGTAGAGAGAAATAAACCACACATTTCATGTTCAATATACATTTCAGTAGGTCGCATATTTTTCGACACAGTTAAACAGAACAGAGCGAAGGCGCTAGGTTTCTGTGCGCAAGTTTTGAAACGCCTGGGACTTATTCCCCAAGAACTTAGGAACAAAGTATCGACAGGGTCGTCACAGGGAACTGTAACTTCGGTACAGGTGCCGAAAACGAAACTCACCTCTTGTATCTTACAACATAAAAAATGGATACTGTGTGATGACACACTCTCTTCAGACCAAAGGATGACGTATTTACAAACTTCCAGCCATGGAGAAGTCTGAAGCAGAATTCTGTGTTACATGAATATTAAACAAGACCTCCAGAGTAATACAGCAAAACTCACAATGTTTTCCGAAGGTCTAATAGTTCTGCTTCCAGTCATACGATGCACCTTTGTGAATGCTGGATCAGGAGGGATCGGACAGACATCTGTCGTCTAAATAAACAACTACCACAGCCTGTCGTCACGTGATCACACATAACATAGAATAAATATACTGTACTGTGTCAGAAACATGTCTACGGGTGCGTCATCACCACCCAGAGAGTGATACAGGCCGATGTATCATCGCTAGGATACGATAGCAACCAAAATTATCACACCGGATATCTCGTTGAGCACACATGACGGTCTGGACAGACAAAAGTACAAATAAATATTTACGTTGTATACATATTGTCACATGCATGGATGACTCTCGACGGGGTTTTGGATTGGATATTAGATTTATTTACCACTTTAGGATCGTAATTACAAGTGAATATAAGACCCTGACTGAATTACATACTCCAAATATCGCTGTACTTACAGCACACGTAAAGTTTTATCAATCTTCACTAGTCGTTTCCTGGTAACGGATTTTAACACTGTCCGCTTACGTTCTTACCGTCTGACACACATATCCTAGACTGAATTCTCAACTGACTAGCTCCCAGGTTGGCGACACTTTTACACCAACCTCATAGTTTTCCCTTCAAGGCCTGACTTTCAACTGAGCACTGAACTCGTTGCTCCAAACCGTCCCAGTTAAAACGTCTAGGCACGGACCATACAGAAAACACCGTTCTCTTGTTGCTCTTCAACTGTTGCTAACTAAGAATCTGCTGCCTACCAAAGGACGCTGTTTCGTTGTTAATTTCTATGCCGTTTCCCAGAAACGAATGTTCTTTCAGAGCCGTTCGCTAGCAACGGCTGTTTCTCTGGTTCCTCAGTTCTTGTTTTCAGCAAATATGCCNCAGACTGAATTCTCAACTGACTAGCTCCCAGGTTGGCGACAATTTTACACCAACCTCATAGTCTTCTCTTCACGGCCTGACTTTCAACTGAGCAGTGAACTCGATGCTCCAAACCGTACCAGTTAAAACGTCTCGGCACGGACCATACAGAAAAGACCGTTCTCTTGTTGCTGTTCAGCTGTTGCTAACTAAGAATCTGCTGCCTACCAAAGGACGCTGTTTCGTTGTTAATTTCGATGCCGTTTCCCAGAAACGAATGTTCTTTCAGAGCCGTTCGCTAGCAACGGCTGTTTCTCTGGTTCCTCAGTTCTTGTTTTCAGCAAATATGCCTCAATATATATCCGTCTCAAGTACGATATATTATCTTGATCAACTTCTTTATCACTACACGTTTCGGCCGTTATCAGGTCCATGTCTACCTTACCGAAGCTGTACGACTGCACACGTATGTTGGAGTTGCATATCGCACATCCCTACACACACAAACAAAGCAACGACATAACCAGGCCAACACTCCAACACATGTAACATGCATGTAATGACACATGAGCTGCACAATGTACCCGCGCAGCTACGAAGGAATGCAACGCAACAAGATGCAACATCAGCAAGTACTCTCTCAGATAAATATATTTCAACGAGTAGCTGCTGACGGCAATGAAGAATAATATTTAAGAATTTTTAATTCTAATTTCATTCCTGATCTTAATTATAATTTTCTATTTTAATTAATAATCAACATTGCGTTCACAGCCGTCGTATATACATGCATCTGTCCTATTAGTCAGCGCGAATGCTTTTGTATGGCTTAATGTAATTACAAATATCTACACCGTGATCTTCGTCAATCCCTTTAAAGTCTAGTGGTAACTACATTTACCACCCGCTTTAACATATTGGAACTCTGCATTCTGCCCACAGAGCGTATTTGTGTGTCCCGTGTGGTTCTCACAATAAACAGCGACTGTTTCCTTAAACAGCAAAGAGAGAGAGAGAGAAGAAGAAGTGGTGGTCGTAGTGAGAGACACTACATGGGGGGGGGGGAAGAAACTATATCTCCGTTTTTNAGCGCGAATGCTTTTGTATGGCTTAATGTAATTACAAATATCTACACCGTGATCTTCGTCAATCCCTTTAAAGTCTAGTGGTAACTACATTTACCACCCGCTTTAACATATTGGAACTCTGCATTCTGCCCACAGAGCGTATCTGTGTGTCCCGTGTGGTTCTCACAATAAACAGCGACTGTTTCCCNATTAACCGGTTGGGCTTTTTATAGGAGATGTGATGTGTTTCCTGTGAGGTACGGACTGAGTTCTCTGCCCACAGAGTGTATCTGTGTGTTCCGTATGGTTCTCACAATAAACAGCGACTGTTTCCCTAAACAGCATTAACCGTTTGGGCTTTGTAGATGAGACGTAATGAGTTTCCTGTGAGGTACGGACTGAGTTTTCTGTCCACAGAGTGTATTTGTGTGTTCCATATGGTTCTCATAATAAACAGCAACTGTTTCCTTAAACAGCATCAATCGTTTGGGCTTTGTAGCGGAGACGTAATGAGTTTCCTGTGAGGTACGGACTGAGTTTTCTGCCCACAGAGTGTATTTGTGTGTTCCATATGGTTCTCACAATAAACAGCTGCTGTTTCCCTAAACAATAATAACCGGTTGGGCTTTGTAACTGAGATGTAACGAGTTTCCTGTGAGGTACGGATTGAACTTGTATATGTTATTTTGAAGAAACTGAAGAATGCAGATTCGTCAGAGAGTAAAATGTGGTAACGGATCCCGTGGGACTCGGAACCAAGTATCACTGTGACGGCAAGTGTCAACAGCAATTCCTCAGTCAACGTTTAAAGGGTTAATTAGCCTGCAGTTCTTCACTCGGCATACATGTAATGAATTGAATTGCTATTATCATGTTCTAGCACTTTGTTTATAAACTTTAATTTCCTTTAGGAACTAGCGCCAAAACTTTAATCTTCAATTAATTTAAATTTTTTAAACATGAAGTAAAGAGTCTGTAAGGACAAAAGGCATTCACGTGTTTACAAAATACCTGAACAATTCTATACAGAAGACCATAATTGGAACAATCGTGAGCTCCGTCGGTAAACAGCAATAAGCGAAAACATGGGAACGCCGAGCTGCGAGTCCGTGCACAGAAAAAAATAAATAAATAAAATAAAAAAAAAGGGAAATACGATTTAAAAAAAAACCGATGAGTGGAATTCTACAGCATAACAATCACAACCTGTAAACATGGGGGGGAAATATTAACATTTGCAGGTATAGAGTAGGCCTCGTGGGTTTCCATGGTAACATACCATTACCATTCTTGGAGGACTATATAAACCACTGTCATGGATTGTTAGGGGACTGCAAATAGCAACATCCATTTTCACAGTACAGAAAGAGAAACTGCCAGCGTTTCTTAATGAGATATCTCGGTCATAACATCTTGCTCTCGTATTAAGCTTTCTTGTTTCCCACCAGAATTAATCCGGAACTAGAGATCTTACAGACAGTCGGTGGGACTCCTTGGACAGGGGATCAGCCCTAACGCAAGGCCGCTACCTACACAGGACAACACAGACACAAAGGAAGGCGGACAGACATCCATGCCTGGAGTGGGACTCGAACCCACGATCCCAAAGTTTGAGAGGAAGAAGATATTTCGTACCTTAACCGCGCGACCTCCGTGATGACTCCTACCCATTCATCCATGATATGTATGTAATGGCCGTCTTGTACCGCACTCAGTTTCACGTCGCTTCTTACTACATGTTTCGGCAACATAGTGCCATCTTCAGGTTCGTTATTTACGCTAAGCTATTACATTGTTTGCCATCTTGTGTCTTTCATAAAATGATTTAGAACGTACATTATTCGTCAACTATAATAAA
The DNA here is from genome assembly GCF_002891405.2 of Cryptotermes secundus. NCBI lineage: Eukaryota > Metazoa > Arthropoda > Insecta > Blattodea > Kalotermitidae > Cryptotermes > Cryptotermes secundus. The sequence goes on from NW_019726227.1 coordinate 715,773, forward strand.
ATTTGTATATACTAAAACTTGTTAAGATTATTCATCTATATGTCTTAATTCAAACTCGCGTACAGTATGGTTAGTCCGCTATGGGAGTCGTTTCTGTGTGTACTGCGTCTGTGATGTGTCCTTCCTTTTTGGCTGCGTGCGTTGTACTCATTCATTAGGTCCCGAAAGTAGAGCGATCCCTCTTTTTCAGGAAGCAGTATTTGGAAACGCAAACCTCGCCTTATACTGCAAATGTTTAGTGTGAAACAGGAACGGACTATACATATAGTATACTGGTAGGTCAAAGCTTCAGAATTATGCAACCTCCAGTGACTGAGGTCAGCTCTATCTAGGGGACATCCCCGCAACACGACGCTCTCAGTATCTCGGGCTATTGATGTGTAATGAATTGGAAAGGATGTGGAAGGAACTGATCATGGGCTAATTTGAGGTATTATTCGGTACGTACCTGGAGGCACTGAGGAAAGCCATGATAATATCAGGATTAGCCACCTCCAAGCCTGAGATTTGAACCAAGGACCTCCAAACTACGAATATATCTTATATCTTGATGAAATATCGTTTATTATCCAACCACAAGCGAGATAAATAAACTGAAACAGACACCGTCAGGGGCGCTGTGTCTGCTACGCTTTCCAATCTTGTTTTAGTTAGAAGTATCCTACAGAATTTAATCCTTGCAGAAAGTTTAAAGATGAGCCGCTAAGCCGGGAGTGACACTTTGCTGTTTAAGTGCAGTCGCCTGCCAAGTTTGCTTACGGACTTAATCGGACGAGAATGCCAGTGAAACAAGTGACGACCGGATTAATTTGGAGCGCACAAAATCCTGCAAAAGAAACAAGAAGAGATTAAAGAGTTTCGTGTCGAAGCGATCGAGAGTCCGAAGAGGCGGGCTGCTTTCACTTGGCGACAGGGAGCAGTTACACTCGACTCCACGTAGCAGAACCCTTCGTGGAAAGCTAACAGTCGCTCAGCTGCTCAACAGATTTCCCACCTATAATGTAATCCGAAAGTTCACTGCTGTGACCCAAAAAAGCTCCCCCCCTCCTACTCCCTATCATGATGCAGGTGAATTTTGATTGCATCTAAACACTTTATTTCGTTATATTACTTTTCCATCTATCCCTAGGTCTTCCAAGTGGTTTCTTGCTTTAAGATTTTCCAATTAAGTCTTTTATTTCTCCAATGTGTGCTACATGCCTATACTGATTCGCCAATAAACCGTAGACAGATCTCTACAGAAGCACGCACACATGCACACCCATCAGAAGAGACGAACAGAGAACTTGCTTCAAATAAGCACACATGCATCCCTTAATGTACAACAGAATTTCAGTGATTCTGCCTGATTATAGTAACACAGTGCGCCGAGAGTGCGCAGCTCTCACGGGTTACAGACAGCACCAATTGAGCCGGTAGGCGGTTTTCTCAACAACAGTCTCTCTGTCGTCAGCAGTCGTCATTTACACAAAACAAACGCGTGGGCTGTATTTAGAACGGCTTTTGAGATCTGTATTTTTTTCATACGGCTGCTATTGCACACGAAACACACCGATGTTCGTGTTCTCCAATCAAGACGTGACCGAAGAAGAAAGCTTACCAAGTTTACATTCGTGTTCCGAGCAACTCGAGTGAGTTTCCGGCCTTCTTACAGCATCAGATCATCAATATGCGGTGACTGCCACGTTGCTGAAGGAGCATGTGATCAAACGTGCAGTGAACTACGCCGAAGTTCCTATCCCCTCAAATTAACCTCGTCACCACGGTTAGTGACCAATATGAGGCAACGTTCTGTTGCTACGACAAATGGATCCGTATTTAACAGGGATTTACGGAAAGTGTAGCTTATCCGTTAAGTCCAACTGCTCTCCCTTCATTAAGTCGGCATGAATGTGACCACGGGTGTAACAGCAGTTCATATTCTCTGAAGTTGAGTGCGCATGACTGGATTCTTGCATAAATACATACATAGGCTGTGCTTTTAGACCTGGCCTCTGGCCTGCATGAGGAGAATCATGGAAAGTAGCAGCAGTGGTTGCAGCTGAATTGTGNGGGGGGGGGGGGGGGGGGGTACGAATAGTGACGCATTGTAACTAACGACGTGCCTTAACCGATACACATCCTAAGTCCTCATATCAGGTACTGGGCCAAACCAGATTCACTTGCGAATTTTTGTTAATGGATAAAGAAAAATAGGTTGTACTTGAAGAAGGAAGCTATGATTCGTCCGAAACGTTACTACATATATGCAGAACTACATGGCGTCACATATAATACTCATTCCTATAAGAGCCTCAGATCTCAACGAGTTCATCTTCCACAAAGTGACGCCAAGTTGCTGGGCTAACCGATGTTCCGGAGGAATGTGTTGCCTCCATCTTCAGGGTTGAAGACTAAGTCAAACAAATAACCAACATGAAGCCTGCAGCAAATCTCACTCTGCATTACTTCTCAACCTTGAATATAGAAGAAGCACGTTCTTCCGAAACGTCGATCAGTTTCTATGAGACAGCATGGCATCAAATGCCGGACGACAGTACGCTTCATAGCTGCCTCTGTGAAGACTTCACATTTATCTACCTTTTCGGTTGTGATGACGTGTAGTCTGGTAGATACTTCCCGACGTTTCAGGAGAGCCTACTGCCTCCACTTTCAGCGTTCCGAAATGTTATCTACCAGTTTACGTGATCTTCAGAGTGACAGCCGTGATAACGTCCACTGATACATCGCGACATGTGACCAGGGCCAGTAGCGAGTTGGACTTCCGCCCGCCCACACAGGGAACACTAGTGACATCTCTTGTCGCTGAATATTAATTATACGGACTACTGACTTAACAAGATTGTTTAACACGCTGATTGGGCAATGTTCAAAGTGTACATCTCAATTTGTTGCGATTATGACGAATTTCTGGTAACACACTCTGACAGCACGTCTATATGTGTGGCCCTGTATGTCAGAAGCAAAGGCAAATTTCATTGCACATTTCGACGAGAGTGGATCACACGTCCGCTTACCCATTTATATCACACTGGTAGCTGATATGTTGCTCGAACTGTCAGAAGTGTAACGCACTTACCAACGTATTTATTGTAATATGTGGCTTCTGGTTCGTTTTATCAACAAAGCAACCGCGCATGGGTCAGGGAAATGCTGGGAAATCTCTCATATATAACTACTTTTGTCTGCCGGACTAATCGCTAGACGTCAATGTGCACCCTGAGGGTCCCGCGACCTGCCAACTAGACACAGGTTTCCTATCTTTCTCTGTCTTCAGGCCGATGCAAGAGAGGGTTACTACCGCCTGCTTCATATGCAGCACTCACGAATTAAATTTATAAAGCCACTAAAAATTATTTTTCCAAACTGTATAATTCGACATTAATTCAGAATATTAAAATTCCGCGGCCCATGTCTCAAAACAACTCTTTCCAACCATTCTAACGCCTTCGCTTTCACACTGCCTTCATCAGAAGGACTAGCGAGCGAAACCTGGGAACCTGACAGAACTACGCTCTTCCTCCATCCCCATAATAAAGTTTCTCTCACTTTTCCGATGACTTCTCTCTTTCATCTACTCTTCTACTATACTTTCTGCCTATTTCCCTCTCGCTCTCTCTGTGCAGTAAAGTCCCTGCTCAACTTCCTTCTTCTCCTCATAAAAGAGGCCACTTCCTAACAATTTACCCTCGTCACTTGCCGCCGCTAGACCCGCCCCAAAAGCGCCTCTACCAGAAGGACGCATGGGCACTGCTTGGGAACATTCAAAGCAGAAACACATTTCTGACCCCTCCAACAAAATATACTGTGTATCAGTGCTCTCCTCGGCTTTCTCTTCCCTCTCTCTCTCTTCTCAGAGTTCAAATGGCTAAAGCAGAGAGGCGTCCAGGTTCGTCGTGCGATCGATCAGAAACTTCGATAAGCAATTTTATTTAGATACACTTGTCTGGAAGTACGGCCAGTTCTGTGGAGAACACAACACCCCTCCCTGGAGACAAACCCCAGACAGCCACGGGCTGCTGCAAAGACGGGAAGACTTCACAGCGGCCGCGGTGCAGACCAAGGAAAGCCATACGCTATACTGCGCCGTCACTATACAGTTCATACTGCTACGTGTAAGGGTGACTCTCGACGGGGTTTGGAATCGTGAATGGATTTATTGACCACTTATACACTCACGGCCACCGCTAAAACTTTCCCAGCTTGCTGCTTTCACCAGCCGTTCCCTAGCAACGGCGTTAACAGTCGAGATTCTTCAGGTTCACGCGCTCACGTTCTCTCTTCACAGCCTTTCATACAGAACTTCCTAACAACTTGCTTACAATACCTCGGCACGGACCACGTAGAAGCACCCCACTACGAACAGTAGTTCTATTGTTGCGCGCGTATTCGTGTTTACCGAGCCGTTGCCCAGAAACGGTCACTGTTTACAGAGTCAGCGCCTAGCAATGGGGTCTATACGCCACAATTCGATGGGGGGATAGAACTCGCAGCTGCGAACAGGAGCAACATGTAGCAGTGCATAGCGTCCCTCCAGATAGCAGCACTGCACAGCACACAGAACTGCTGTGCTAAGTTCTGTTCTTGGTGTGTGAACATCTGTGGCGGGGGGCACGTAGTGGTTGAGGTGATACGCTACAAGCCGGAAGGTCGCGCGTTCAAATCCCGATGAGGTCATTGGATTTTTTTCAGTTGACCTAATCCTTCCAGCCGCACTAGGCCCTGGGGTTTACTCAGCCTCTAACAGAAATGAGTACCAGGAATTAATTAAATAATTTTCCTGGGAAGTAAAGCGCGGCCGGCGCGTAAGGCTGACAACCTTACCGCCAACTTTGAGCCGATTGTCTAGATAATGTGGGACCCTCAACGTCGCACAACCCTATGGGCCTTCCCGGCCTGGTACAGGGATAGCTTTACTTTTTTTACATCTGTGGCGCGGTTGCAAGAAGAGAAAGTGGCCCTTGTGCTACAACGCCACTCCATGATGGAGCATAAGCGACGTGGAAATTTACCTGTCAGTCTCACGAGCTAATCTGTACAGCATTCAGGTCTCTAACGTTGATGCAGGGACTGTACACGACATCGTGCGATTGTTATGGACCAAGCTGAGAAGAGAAGCTGGCTTCGCACTTCGCTTGTTGAGCGGGGAGCGCAGTCAGAGTAGACACGTAATGGTGGAGCGTGACGAGTGTGGCAAGAAGTAGCGGGGTGGTGGTTGCACATACAGTACTGTAACTAAGGCCATGCTGCAACGCATATGTACCCTGCATTCCTTACCTAAGTCAGCGGGCGCGAACACATCCACCGCGCGTTTTGCTGAGAATGAACATACAGAGCAAATAAATGGATGGTTACACGGGAGGAAGGACAGGATAAATTTAAAGATAAATACAGATAAACAGATAGACTGATGGATAGGGACCAACAGATACACAGACACGATGAAAGAACTGTGCAGTAAACCCTCGCTAATCCGGAGTAATGGGGCAAGAGACCGTCAAGATTAAGCGATAATCCGGATTAGCGAAGCAAAGGGCAAGAAAAATAGAACAAAATGGAAAATTTAATGATATAAGTAGTGCTGATGAAAATAAATACCAACATATCACATCGTGTATAGTGGGGCAGTCTACACAACAATATTCCTGAAAAACAAAACAGACACTAATTACTGTTGACGTTACATGTTTCGGTCCTTATATTGGGCCATCATCAGGAGTACAATGATACTAGTATTAGTTCCTGAATTACATCTAATTTCAATATGGATCCTTATTGTGTTCTTGTGAGTTTTAATTGCATAAATGGAGTTTTCAGTTAGAACTTAAATACCTAGGCAGTAAAATTTAAAAATAAAAATTCATATTGTAGAGAAATGGGATATTTTATAGTAAATCTCTTTACAGCTTTGTGTCCGCTACGTGTGGTAGAAGCAGTTATAGTGTGGGGGGAATTCGAATGGGAATCTTCTCTCACAAATTATGTCGTGAGGTTCTGACCTTGCCGTCGTCTTGTGGAGCCTGCGCTCATTATCCTGTGCATCACACAACAGGTTGTTTATTTGGAGTGATGTATACCAGCTTTTTGTGATGATACAAGCACAGGCCGCTCCTTGTGATGATGCTGTCGCTATGTTGTAGCGGTTGATACAATAGTGCGTTTTGTTTGTCAGGAATATTGTTGTGTAGACTGCCCCCATTATACACGTTATATATCCTATATATGACACACAACAGGATGCATACTATTAAGACAAAATATCACTGTGGAGCCTTTACTCAAAAAAAATTAAAAGGAACAATAAATGCATTCATCGATGGAAGGCTCAGAAGTTATACCTGTTTCTGAACGAAATGGTGCAGGTTTGAAGAAACTGTCGAGTTCTGTCCGAATAGACAAGTGACTCATCTGCCTTCCTAAACGTCACGTTGTCTTTTAAAGTAGGTACTCAACTGTGAACAGCAATATTTCATTTCTCGATCCGGATTATCCGATAACCGGATTAATAAGGGTTTATTGTATTTACGTAAGAAAGCTTTCCCGGACAGTCTGACAAATATCCCGATTTATCTAAGCTACTTTTTGAAGAATGAAAATTATTTATAAACAACCTGTATTAAGAGGGTTTTAATTCGCTCTGCAATGGCAGTTCTTTTCCGGATATTCGATAATCTTACACAAGCGGCTTAGGCGCTACGTGGTGTGAAATTCTGAAGCGCCACGAGCAGCGTGATGTAATACTGAAATGGGATGCTGCTAACTTATTATTTAAATGTCTGGAAAAAGGTACAGTGTTCAGTTTATTCTGGACACTTAACTTCGCCTCTACTGCTGCCCTTACTATAAGAAATTACTGATTAAGGCAAGACGGTGTCCGCAATCTCAATGGCTCCCAAAACAGCAATGATTTTCCCACTCTCCGGGTGCAAAACATATTTGGTGTCCGAGGGAGTAAGGCCTGTAACTCAAAATCACTTGCTAACGTCATTTGGTAATGTTTTTCACACGTCCATTCCAGAGCAGTTTCTAATCAAAAGTAATTCTAACAGATCAAAAACGAACCTCATCTATATCTGGTATATACACGTTCAATCCCTACCTCACAGGAAACACATTACGTCTCCGCTACAAAGCCCAACCGGTTAATGCTGTTTAGGGAAACAGTCTCTGTTTATTGTGAGAACCATACGGAACACACAAATACACTCTGTGGGCAGAAAACTCAGTCCGTACCTCACAGGAAACACATTACGTCTCCGCTACAAAGCCCAACCGGTTAATGCTGTTTAGGGAAACAGTCGCTGTTTATTGTGAGAACCATATGGAACACACATATACATTGTAAGGGCAACATGCAGAATTTTCGAGTAGCGAAGCAGGCTGTGGATATAGTTAAATGTTAAAGCGAGGCGAATAATTATCTACGTTGAAACGTAAAATGTTTATCTCTCCGGAGGCGCTATTCTTTTGTCCCTTTTGCTTCCTTTTATTTGTATGACTGAAAACAATCGAAAGTACAGCGACCGAGGCAAACTACAGGTCAGCTGTTTGCTTTTCATTATGTGCAGTCGAAGAATAAATACTCCTGTAGGAGGAAGAAATATTTACAGGTAAAATTAAAGAGCATGGAAAATCATGAACATTTCTAATTATGATAAATAAATAACGATGGACGAGCAGAAAGGTTTACAAACAAAGGTGCTGGAGCAAAGTGTGGTGCGCGCAAAACATAGTAGTTGGTTAATCTTGTTTTTTCAGTTCAGTATCTGTTCTCTGTTCCGTTTCGTACAAATAAAAGAGTCCTTACTGTCTTTCCTGCTTTCTTCCCTACTTCCTCGTTGTTCATTTTTCTAGTTTCATTCCCATTTTCTTTCTTACACTTCATTCCTCCTCCAGTTTCTGTTGTTTCTTTCGCGTGTTCAACAGACAAGTGTACCTGGGCAGGTTATCTGGGCGTGTGTATTTCACGTAACATTACACACCCATTTACTTATCAGCAGCATTATTCACGTATTTACTATTAAACCATTAACTTACCAATGTATTTATTCACTTGACTATTTGCTTATTTATTATTTAGTTATGCGCTTATTTATACATTTATTTATCTACCTACTATATAATTTAATATTCTGTTATGTACTTGTTAATGTTTTTCTTCTCATTTATCTTCTAGTTATTTACTCGCCATATTTGTTTACGTGTTTATTTATATGGGTATTTACTGATTTACTTTCCTGTGCATTTATTCGTGGTTTGTTTAACGAAGTGTGTAACGCAGATTACAGTTTCCAGTGATCGGACCGTCAGTGAATAATGAATGTGAAAGGATCTGAAAGGTAGCGATCCTGGTATAACTTGAGGTACTATAACTGCAATCGCTTGGAGCGACTGTGCAAAATCATGAACAATTTCAGTTAGGATAGCCGATCTCTGGGCCGAGATTTGAAGCCGGAACATCCAGAATACGAAGCAAGGGGAACTGCAGGCGCTCCTCAAGGCGCCGAGTGACGTGCCAGAAGTACAGATAGGCCCAAAACTGCTTTACTGTTATTCAGAAACAAACTTGATCACATCGCAACAGTTTACGAACACTGCGATGTAAAGCCGTGCATTCTCCAATCCCCGACGAGCTGATAAAACAGAATCAAACTGCAACAACTCCATCTGTGGAGAGGAAACAGAGACTCGCCACAACAGGTGACAACTGAATGACGCCGACCGCGCGAGCGACATTGGGCCGCGAGGGATTAAATCAAGAGAACATCGCCGCCGCCATTAGCACATCCTGCCGGCGGCCATGTTGCTCGCCTCAGTGTGCAACTGTTGGTTACGAGACCGGCGGGACCGTTTCCCATTTTCAACCAGAGCCTCAGTTCGGACAATTTCCATTTTGTGTGCTCTGTTCTGTCTCTTTCGGCGCGGAAAAGAAATAAAATAACAAAACAAGTAGACCTGCCACGTATTCTCAGGGTGTGCGCTTTGGAAAAAGGCCAGATAGCTCAGTCACAACAGTGATTCAACCACTAAATGGGTGACACGAGGAATCAGGATTCGATTCTCGGCGGAGTCAAAAGATTCGTCTCTTCGCTCCCGTGTCCAGCCGTCCATGTTCAACTGATTCCAGAGGCTTCTCCCCGGGGTTAAGAGGAGTGGGTGTGAAACTCACCACTCACCTCCGAGGTTAAGAATGTACTGATCTATACTTTCACTCCTCCATACGTCTTCACGGCGAGATATTTCACTTACTTTTACTTGGTTTTAAATTCAAACGGGGTATGAATTACCCTTACTGGCGTTTATCGTGTTTTTTCGCAGTATATCCATACAAACTCTTTACAGTAGGCTGCGTAAGACAAGACTTTTCTCGCTTAGTGTGGGATGGAGTCCAACTGGGTCCACTCGGCACGGCGGCCACTGACTGGCCTATTGTAGGCTGCCCCGGGTGATTATGATGATGGAGAATTTGGTGGAATGAAGATTGGCAGGGGAAACCGAAGTACTCGGAGAAAACCCGCCCCACCGCCATTTTGTCCACCCCAAATCCCACTTGACCAGACCCGGGATCGAACGGGGGCCGCCGCGGTGGGAAGCCAGCGACTAACCGCTTGAGCTGTGGCGCGGCCAGAGGACACGACTTTAGTTTATTCCAACCGCGTAAGGCCTGCAGCTAGATTTAATGCCTTACAGGACCCAACAATTATGACAGAAAGACAGCGTCCTTGCGCTGTGATCAGCCAACTGCCGGGTCAGAGACCAAACCCCCAACTGAAACACTGAGGATGTGATGATGTGCTGCCTGACAGGGCGGCAATGATAGAATAAAACGGAAGGAAGAGGAAGTGGCAGTATGACTTTCAGAGTGGCAGTGGACAGAAAATGTCTCTCTTCTGAAGGTTCCGAGAGAGAGAGTCCGGTCGTCATTCTGGTAGCGGTACGTTTGAGAGAGGGTATAGAGCTCTAGGAAGTGAAAATGGGTAAAGTGTAAGGAAGTGGGGCTTGTCGTGAACAGATGAACGATTAATATTACAGCTCATTTCCGCCGTTAACGTGAGGGCACAGCTCCTAGGTATTTAAGACTCCAGCATTAGATGGAAGTGAACAGCTTCACGCCTCGACTGCTTTACCACGGGGATAGCATTGCGGTCTGGACGCTGTAGAGGAAATGAAAATCTTACACCGTACTTAAAGTTGACCCCTGATAGCCTAGACACTATAGTGACTGAGCTATCCCGGCTCCCATTCTCCACTCCGTTTTGTCTCCCTCCGAGTACTGACAAGGTAACCTGCTTGGTTCAGATGTCCCACTGAGTTGCTACTCTGACAGAGGGCCGAGGCAATAAGATTTATAAATCGGATTTATGCAAATGCACACCCACAGAGCAATGCTGACGCTTACTACAGTTTAACGAACATGTGCAGAGCACGACGTGAGTTCTCAGTAATGTCAGCCGTATTCACAAATCGTACGAAAGAGGATTTACTGCTTGGAGGGTTCTATTGCGCCAACTGTTGGAATCAGAAAGTGTGTGCGCAGGCGCCGACAAGTGGGCCACCTCTCCGTGCACAGTGCGTACGTACTGACACTGCCAGCAACTCGCCAAAATGATTAGACATTAGCCTGTTCCGGCATCAATTTACGGCTCTCTCCACTTCGCCCTTTGTCAAACACTTGGTAGGTCATAGCTCGTTTAGGTAAGTTGGTTCCATTCCTATTTCTTGGCTCAGTTCTGTCCTTGCATCGCAGCCTTCACACGTCTCAGACACTTCATCGCAGATGCCAGAAATTAAAACATACGAAAATAAATATTAAAACCAGCTGCGACGTGACACGTGGTCCAAGAATGAAAATGATAAATTTCAAATATGAAGCTATCCCTGTAACAGGCCGTGGAGGCCCACAGGTATGTGAGACGTCCAGGCTCCAAAATTTTCTAGACAATCGGCTCACAGTTGGCGGTGAGGCTGTCAGCCTTACCGCCGGCCGCCCTTTACCCCCAGGAAAATTCCTGGTACTCATTTGTCTTAGAGACTGAGTCGACCCCAGGGCCATAGTGGGGCTGGGAGGATGAGGTCAATTGAAAAATCCAATGACCTTATCGGTCCCCTAACCACCGACCCTCTGGCTTGTAGCATGGTGCCTCAAACAACTGCGCTACAGCATGCCCCGAAAATGATGAAGTTACATTAAATTTATGGCAGACGCAATTATCGAGGACAGAGTGGAACAGTCACCGAGTCAGGGGTTGGGAGACTGGTAACGAACCACGAACTGAAGGAACTGTATAAACCCCTTTATACGGCAGGAAATATTACAGAAAGTTCTTGGAAGAACTAATCGACAACTTTGACAAGATATGAAACGCATAAAATAGAAAAACTTTGGAGGGTAACAGAGAGAGCAAGGTCTCAGATTGGGTCAGGTAAATTGCTGCTGGTCTTCGTCAGCATATTCGCTGAGGTGCAGTGTAAAATAAGATCATGAGTTCCGTTGGCCTCAGGACAAAGAATCACTGTGCAAGCACTGGGACACGCGGTAGCGTAGTTGGTTTAGACACTGTGCTGCAGCCTCAAGGTCTAGGGTTGGAATCTCGATGAGGTCATTGGATTTTCAATTGACATAATCCTTCCAGCCGCGCTATGGCCATGGGGTCTACTCAGGTTCTAACAGAAATGAGTACGAGGAATCTTCCTCGGGGGTGAATGGCGGTCGCCCCGTAAGGCTAACAAACTCACCGCCATCTGTGAGCCAAATGCCCAGAAAATGTGGGACCTTTTTTACAGGGTGAATTTCATAATATCTTTCCATGTTCCTGTTAGGAGGGCGATAGGGCACTGAAAAACAGAGAAATTACATTTGTACGAGTATACAACGGAGTGTGTGTGTGTGTGTGTTGAGGAGACGGTCAGCCAGCGAATGAATGCCCGCTCGAGTCAAGCCNACCAGTAGCAGTCAGACCCTTCCTCTCGTCGAAGAGATGGGCCCATTTCAAAATATGCAAAATTCTGGAAAGAAGATAAATATTGTCATGGGTCCCGACGGGGCCCGAAACCTAGATCGACAGCGCTGGCGAGGACCACAAGCAATCTTGCTGTCAGTAAGGAGACTGCCGAAGGCCAGCAGCAAACAACTGAGCTGCACTGCACTGCACTTGTGCGTGTACGTATATAATAACCAGATGACAAACGTTTCAATGGCTAAAAATCGTGACACTGAATTCTTCATTAAGTCGGTTGGTTGGTAAGTAACCGGAGTTGAATTATCTTCGTGGTCCCGATGTGATCTGCGGACCTCCAGTTCAATCTTGTCTTAAGACGTTGCGAATTTTCAACACCGCTGAAATCCTAAACTGCACTGAACTGCCAGCGTCTGAGGACCAATAACTGCTGCAGATCCCAACATGACGACACTAAGGAGAGCAGCTGCATTCCATTGTCCCGAGCTGGCTCACACAAAGAGCTGCAGTCTGGTTGCATAACGTTGCTAAGATACAGATTTGGGGCAGAAACTGGGACAGTTGCTCTAGTTGTTATGGCAACTGAACCTCCTGTTGCGTGTCAGTGCCTAAGTCACGAGCGGCCTGCGTCTGTCTGTGCCTGAATTTCTTCCCCACCTTTTCGTTCCCAATAACCTCTTGAGTACACCGAGCGGGTTACTGTAGCGGTAGCGCTCTTGACTCGTACTTGCAGCTGCTCGACTCGAAACTCAGCAGGGTAAAAGTAAAGGCAAATTTGTCCCTGTTTAATTAATTAAGCACTATGCCATGAAGACTCCAGAGTCAGACAGTAAGTTACGCCGGCTTCCCATAGCGGGGGCCCGAGTTAGAGACCTGGTCACATCATGTGGGATTTATGGTCGATAAAGTGGCACTGGAGCAGGTTTTCTCCGAGTACTTTGGGTTTCCCTGCCAATTCTCATTCCACCGACTGCTCCACACTGGTACAATAAACCAAACCAAGTGGACTCAGTCTCACCCCATCCCAGTGAGTCAGTCAGCAATGCTGACGTGTGTTGGCCCCACGGATACAGAAAGACGATGAGCCGCTGCCCGCAGAACAAAACAAACACGTATCGCAGTAACGGGTGCGTGTCCTAAGGTCAAATCAATACTACCCCCCCCCCTCCAACCGCGTTTTGTTTTGAAATCACATGCTTAAACCGTCGCCGCGTCGGTTATCGTAGCGTGAGATCTGGAACTGCCGCACGAATCTGCATGCCATTGTGTAAAACTGTTGCCTAGGGAACAACTGTTGCACTTGGCTGTCGGGACTTCCCCTTAGTGGGATCGCGTCACCGCTCTATGAACCGCGCTTGTTTGCGTATCTGCAGTCCACGGGTTTACGGAACAAAGTGAACGCTGAATACAGCTACCACATCCCTACTAAGGAATTTCCGGGCTTAACGATCCCATTGCATTCGACTTACACTCGAAATTGTTAAACTTCGAATCGATTTTCGGACCCCAAACAGCTTATTCAGAAAGCCCAATCCCTCTCAACGACTCTGCCACAACCAGAGATCTCCCGTCTGAATTGGGCGAGGCGCTGGAGATGTCGAATTTCGATTAAATGTTAACTAACTCCAAGGAACTGAGCCCTTCTTGATAAGCCGCCAGTTGTGCAGCAACTCGAGAATTTTGCAACATTATATGGAGCCCAAGGCATGCACTGTCTTCGCTCGCTCGGAAGCCGGGATCATGGGTTCGAATCCCGCTCAGGGCATGGATGTTTGTGTGCGTTTTTCTGTTTGTGTACAGGTATAGGCCTTGCGACGAGCTGATCACCCGCCCAAGGAGTCCTACCGAATGTGTAAGATCTAGAAAAACCGAAGTGAACGGAGAAGTTCATGGAGGTACAGGCCCTCTGGGGCTGTAGTGCCAAGGAAAAAAAAATATGGAGCCCAAAGGTACTTTACCGTGTACATAAAAACTCTCCACTGGACACTATTCTTAGCCAGATCAATCCAGTCAACACCAACCAATCCTATTTCTCTAAGATCCATCTTAATACTACGTATTATTCCACCAACGTCTAGGTTTCCTAGTGGTCACTTTCCTTCTGGCTTTCCCATAAAAATCCTATATACATTCCTATTCAACTCCTTGCGTGCTATATGCCCTGCCAATTTCATCCTCCTTGACTAGCTCATTCTAATTATATCTGGTGTAGAGTTGAAGTTATGAAGCTCCTCATTATGCAGTTTTGATACGATGTAAATCTGTTTATAAAGTTTTTAAATGGTCCTTGGTAAAATATTAAATTACTTATTTTTGGTATCTTTTAAAGTTTATGTGCCGAATATAATATTGACTGACTGAATGCAAAATTGCTGCTGGTCCTCGCCAGCACAGTGATTCTTGATTCCGAGTCCCACGGGATTCATGACCATATTTTACTCTCTGGAGGCCCTGGGAGCCTTCAGGGACTCCAACTGATGTTACTCGATGTCCCTTTACTTATTTCTTGGCAGAAACAATCGAATCACAGCGCAGCAGGAGCAGAGATTCTAATAAACGGGTGTGAACCTTGGGCTGCAGGAACGCAACCCCATAGTCCCATGTTACGCCTCGTTAAGTCCTAAGTCCGAGGTACGAGTGTACTCTGCAAATTCTGATAACTTCCACTTTTCCTACAAATTACTGCGTTTCTCCATGGAAACGCAGGCCAAATCCCGCCGAACCTCGCCGCTTCATTTCGATTTCAGGAGGTCCGCCCTTCAAATCTTGCTCCGGGCATCACATACCTAGTTATTGGGTCAAGGTCACTTCCTCCCACGTCATTTCCGACAGGAATCAAAGCACGTACTTCTGTTTCCCATTTAAACCTACATACAGGCATAATTACGAAATCAACTCAAACCTAGGAACCCTTCAAAGAGAGAGGGGAGGAGAGAGGGGGTGAAGTGGAAGGGGTTAGTGAGTCTGCTAGGGTAAACTCATGGAAGTTTTCTAACTCTGAAGGTTCCCAAGCAGTCGCTACTCCGTCTTTCTGCGAAAGGGTGGAGAAAGGTCAAAGCGCTGGGAAGTGAATAAGGTAAAGTGAAAGGAAGTGGAGTGAGTAAGCAGCATCGGAAGGAAACTGACCAGAGTGGGATTTTGATATTAACAGCCGGAGGGCTGAACGGGGGAAACAATTAATTACATTCCGTGTAACCCGAAATTCTACTAAATAATATTAGAAAATTCAATGCATGTAGGACATCGGTGGGAAGACCAAAAGGAAAGACACCACTGGGGAGACCAAAGCATGGGTGGGTGGATAATATTAAAATGGATCTTAGAGAAACAGAATTTGGTGGTATGGACTAGATTGATCTGGCTCAGGATAGGGGCCAGTAGAGGGCTCTTATTAACACGGTAATAAACCTTCAGGTTCCATAAAATTCCGGGAAGTTCTTGAGTAGCTGCACAACTGATGGCTTCTCGAGAAGGGCTGAATTCCATAAAGTTAATTACTTAATATTCGAAAATTCAGTCCCCTTTGCAGAAAGCACAGTGTGGCTCCACTACAAAAGAAATGTTAAATCTGTTTAGGGAAATAATCGCTGTTTATTGAGAGAACCGCACGAAACACACAAACTCGTTCCGGTAGAAAAATACACATGTTTAATGTTAAATTAGGTGGTACGTATAGTAACCACTGTGCCTTAAAGCGTTAAGAAACAGAGTGTTTTCAGGACCATTATCTTGTATGAACTGCATTCATGTTACAACTCTATCAACTCGCGCCGCTGAGAGAGCCCCCCCCCCCCCGAAGCTTAATTCTGAGCAGCGAATGAAACATCAGAAGACAACAATTCAATTACATTTGGCTTAAGGGTCCTAGTAGGGCTTGCTTATCTGACTGGCAACCAAGCGGCGTGAGAGCGACCCACACAGAGAGAAACCAAGAAGTTCTGGGAAGAACTAATTGCCTCATTTCCTTTGATACATGGACTCTAGTGAAAACGACGCCGACAATTCTTCTTTACCGGGGGAACGTGTCTACCGAGTCGTTGCTTAGCAACGATAAAAGGCTAAACAGAGAGACACACAGACTCTTCTTTGATACGATACGGACCGCATAGAAAACGGCGCGTGATACGATTCTATAGTTACAGGAATACGCTGCCGCGGGAACGTGCTTACCGAGCCGTTGCCTATCAACGATAAGAAAGATACAAATACAGACACACAGACTGATGGGTGGATTTATGAAGCACGCCGTTGAGGTGGCCTCAGGTGTCATGACATACACACCAAGTTTCATAAAGGCTGGTTGAGGAATTCAGAAGTTCATTGGGGAATTTATATACAGACACGTTTTCTTTCCCAAATAGGGAAGTAGGCTGAAAGGAATGTCTGTATATTACACGAGGAAACAGAAGTTGATAAGTCTGTGTCAAAATAAGAAGATTCAGAACCTGAAACATTAATCAAAACGTGCAGACATAACAAACACGCGGGCCTATAAATGTGTACTTGTCTCTGTGCTTTATAACATCACGCCATGAAAGCGTATGGTGCAGTGGAGTATAGCTCCATACAATCCTAATATCGGCAAGAAATAGAGGGGAGTTGTTGGCTTCACGCCCCGTCCGCTTAATCCCTGGCTCCCATCGTACAAGAGGCTGGGTGGGCCCCAGAGTCGATGTGCCCCTGGTGGCAGTATACCCTCAGTCGTTCATTTCGTAGTCTAGTCACTATGTTTACTGAGCTACTCCTCACGAGCCTACTGGGTAAAATAATTATAGATACCAGAACGAACAACAAAATAATAGATATAATCCCTTAATACTATTCCTCCTTACGGGAGTCGGGATAGCTCAGGAAGTACAGTGACTAGAACAAGGGACGGATGACTGAGGGGGCAGAAAATTGTCTCTTCTCCGCAGCGCGAAGCTGACTCCTTGTATCTTCCGTGTGTCGAGATTAAAAATCAGTGGAGCCATACTTCCACCCACCCATACGTCTTCTGTCTTCAAGAAGGCAGAATGTTTAACTGAAATGCTGAGAGCCGCCTACCAGACTTCACGACCTCATGTGCCTTCACCGTCGTATCAATCAGTTCAGAAGGAGGGTGAGTGGGGGAAGGGACGGGACGGCTGCCGGAGCGTCCAACAGAGGTACTTTCAGGAAGGGTAAAGCGTTGGGAAATGAAAAAGGTAAATGGTCAAGATGTGGACTACGTTATGATCAAAGGAGAGGAGTAGAGACTTTACTGCGCATGACTAAAAATAATTTCCACTTCACAATGTGAGGGCTGCGTAAGAAACATGCAACTCTCTCTTCAAACAAAGCAATATCCAGGCAAGGACTAACGTTAGGTTCTTGTATGAAGCCTTATCAAAGTCAGAGTCAAAGCTACTTTACGACTGGCGATTTACCTCAATCAGTTCGTCTTGGCCTCAAGCCCCTTGACACTCACGAGCAGACATTTTTTTTTGCAAGTGAACCACTGCGGTCAAAGTTCTTATGTAACAACATTGGAAAATTTCCATTGGTAAATGGAACCTTGTTTTGTAGGCGCTGCAATTTTAAGAGGTAGGGTTCTGCCGCCAATTCCCAGGCGGGGAAAGCATAAATCATTACTGACCTGATCAGTGCCTTATGGAGGGTTACTTAATGTTGGCACTTAAACGCTCACTTCTGAATATGAAGTAGATTCCAATACATGTTCTGAAGGCCTTGACTTCAGTCAATTCTATGTTCAGTCTCCATGTAATCCTCTTATCGAAGACTACATCCGGCCTTAAGTTTGAGTCTTAGTCTTATATTACGTACGACGGTCAGTCGGTCAGTCTGTCTTGGAATAAAGCACCCATCAGGGGCTTACGACCAGATTTTTATTACTGTCAGACAGATGCTGATGTGGGGCGCTCTCTCTGACAAGAGGACGGGTCTGTCCTCTACAATTGCTCCTGGTCCTCGCCAGCGCAGTCATTCTCGGGTCTAAGTCCCGTGGGACTCGGACCTCATAGGAAGCACATTACGTCTCCGCTTCAAAGCCCAACTGTAGGGAAATAGTCGCTGCTTTTTTTGTGCAACACACGGAACAAAAAAAAAATACACTGCTTGAGAAAGTGCAGAGAAATTTTGTACTAAACCAGGTGGCACACATACTTACCACTTTGTTTAAGAGTTAATTAGCAAATGGATCTGTTACATATCAGTATTATTTCTTGGTACTAAAACGTAAAGAGAAATTGGAATATTTGACCCTGTCACATAGCTCACTTCTGCCCTCAAGCTGCGCGCCGCGCTTTCAATGCGACTAACTGGAGACGGTTGTGACCTCGGAGAGTCGAGCCCTCAACAGGCAGATCCGTGCCTACGTGGTCCTCCCGGTCCATCCTCCACCCACCATCACGAGGCAGCTGTCAGCTCAAGCATTACACGGGCCAGGAACCCGGTACCGTAGGCTGAGAACAGCTCAGATCTGTGGCTCTCATGGTCGTCGAAGATGAATGTGTGAGGCCGTGTAGTCTGGTAGATATTCCGATTAACCTTCTCAATCCGTATATCTGGGGAGTCTGTCAGTTTCGCGACCATACAGCGCCGATGGTAGGATGATTTAAAGAGGAGTCAGAATTGGGAAGGGAAACCGAACTAGTCCTAGTGCCACTTTGCTCACCACAAATCCTATGCGATATGAATTGGGATTGAACACGGGCCACCGCTGTGGAAAGCAGCGATTAACAGCCTACGGCTTCTTGAATAAACACGCTGCCTCCATCTTCGTGGTAGGATCATCAGTAAAAGCTTCTCATCGATCCTCTCGTTCTTGTTCTTACACTGATCGAAGCCAAGTGAAGTCAATAGCCGGCCGGCTTAACTCAACGTAAAGTTTCTCATTCAATGTTAGTTACAGCTCTCTTACATGCAACTTGCTCCTTATAAGCTTTTAAAGCTTTAATCCTTAAGATCTCTTTACATCACTGGTGTACGCACACTACATGTTTCGACTAACATTGGTCATCTTCAGGTGTCTCCAAAATATCGATGCTTCCGACCGTAATTTTAATTTTTGGGGTTGTATCCTCGTCTGTGGGCCCATGTATCCTGTGCTGTTGGGTAGTTTATCTTACTGTGTAGTGTGCACCCCGTGAGATTATGAAGGGAGCCGACTACTTCTTCAGAAGCTTAGAGTAGCCCCGCTGATTATGCAACCCGAGTGCAGCTGGTTATCCAATGAGATAGGCATCCAGAAGAGCTCCGCGATACGTCACAAGTCCCAAAGCCGCCGTCCGTAGAGTGAACTCGGTCCGTTGCGCCGCAACGATTCACCGAAGCCATTCAAACTTACGGATGGCGCGGTCTGCTTCCGCTGGAACCCACGAGATGGCGGTCATTACAGTCTCCAGCGAATTTCTTTCATATGCAAATTCTCCTTGTCTTCATAAGCACAAAGCCTCAAGAAGAGGGACGAGAACGCGGGGCGGGGGGGGGGAGAAGTGAGAGTGGCTACATTTTATGGAAGTATAAAAAAAATAAATTTATTCCCGTGCTTAACTAAATAAGCACTACGCCATGAAGGCATATGGAGGAGTGGCTGTATAGATCCACGTATCCTTGACCTCGGCACTAGTTGCAAGCCAATGATCAGCTTCACGGCCCAGCCGCTTTACCCCCAAGGAATGAGTCCCTGTGACCCACTGGATACGAGGCTGAGTGGTACCCAAATGTGGAACTTTTCTGTTATATTCATATGTCTGGAACTTAATGCAGAATTTTGTTATATGATTTCCCGGAGACCCATGGAAGGAATCGTCGCGGCCCGAGGGGGGGGGGGGTTGCGGCTCCCACTTTAAAAAACACAGCATTGATATGGAATTGACAGGCTTGCGCGTGGCGCAATGGTGGCGAGGTACCATATGTGGCTTAGGTTACAGTGAATTAATATGGCGTGTATAGCTACATGCACATAAGTGGCCATAATGTGACGAAAGGTAAATACATTTTGTGACAGTGTGTGCGCGAGTAGATTTTGTTGCCGTTTTCCGTTATTTGAGTCACGTGATTATTCTGCCTGAGCGTGCGACTGAGCGAGAAACACATGTGTGTGAATCTGACATCAGTACAACCAACATCACAAATTAATAATTTGTCAAACAAATGAAACGTTAATGTTAATAATTTTTAATTTCACGGTTGGCAGTTGTGAAAGACCAATAATATACAGATCGCATACACAAACCCAATTACAGATTACAATATTTGCTCTCTTCGGTTCATGCCACACACACCCACACCCACAGCTGGAAACTGATTGGTATAGACATGCAACTGTCAGATTGCAGCTGAAGCTGCTGGCTGTCCGGTCAGAGAGGAAGCCCCAACGAGAGGGCCGGGACAGGGCTATCACACACCTCGGGAGGTAGGGTGACAAGTTAGTACGGAGCAATGGCGGAATAATGCTTAGCAGGGGAAATCGGATAATAAAAAGAACTGCTCCGGCGCCTATTATTTCACAGTGAAATTCACATAAAACCACCGGGGATAGAACTCAGCACTCCGTGGTGAGAAAGCAGCGCCAACCCGCCCGTTTGTGAAGTAAACTGTCAGCTTCAGGTCTAGGCCGCTTTACCCCAGAGAAATCTTCCCCCAGTACCCACTGTATAGGAGGCTGCATGGAACTCGGATTCGGACTGGACTACATGAAGACAAAAATTCTTCCCTGCGGGGAATCGAACACCGGCCGTCCAACTCGTCGCTATACAGACTCGACTATCCCGGTTCCCAGTAAATCCTAAATCGAAACTAAATATTTGCGAAGAAATCAGGCCGTCTACTCTCTATCAAATATTATAAATTCATGTTACTAGCATAACAGCTGTTAACAATTCAAATGGAAGTATTCATTTGCTCTACAAGCTTTCCTACTATCAGCTTCCCGACTTCCCTCGGCATTCTCTTCTAGTCCTAGGAGTTATGGAATTATAGGTCGAGTTCGACGTTTAAAGCCATCTTTCAAATATACCATAAACGAATAGTGAATCGTAAACCGTCTCTCTGCCTTGTAAAATTCACAATATTTCCCATATCCATATTAAACATTATCAGTACTGAATGACAGACACGATACAATAAAGCAAAAGACAATTCGCTCGTTCATGACCTCGTATAACATAAATCGCCTTCACTCAATTTGTTAACACTAATAAATACGTTGATAAGGTAACCCGAAATTGCGCAGTAACAATTACAAATTTCACGCATCGAGAAAGATATATTTATAAAGGACAGAGAGCCGACAACAGGGAAATTATTGGGCTGATACCTACCACCGCACAGAAAACACACTGTACAACCATTACAAAGCCAAACTGCTTAATGCTGTTTACGGAAACAGTATCTGTTTATTGTGAGAACCATGCGGGACACACAAATAAGCTCTGTGGGCAGAAAACTCAGTCCGTGCCTCACAGAAAACACATTACGTCTCCGCTACAAAGCCCAACCGGTTAATGCTGTTTAGGGAAACAGTCGCTGTTTATTGTGAGAACCATACTGAACACACAAATACACTCTGGAAAAACGCAGTTCCTTAATATCAAAGTGAGTGGTATATGTAGCTACCTGAGCGCTTCAAGAGGTTACAGACTTGTCGTCCTTAAAGAAACCGCAGAACTACATACAGTTTTCATTAGCATCTCACGTGAAAAAATATTAATTTCGTCGTGAAATTATCTCCTGTATCCAAGATGCCGTGCGAAACGGAGCACCTGAGAGTAAGGGCGGAAATACCAACATCGCAAAACTAAGCTGTCAGCTTAATCCGCCCACAGAAGCATGGTTTGTAGCTCCAGCAAATGAGGCTCAATTAAATTAAAACTCCTTTAATTCCCCTCTACAAATTGCGCTTCATACATCTGTCTCATTAAGCAAGAAATATTCCCCCCTTCATTCACCGAATTTCAAGGCCTCCGTCACAGCCCACTGCTCACCGTCATTTGTTTCTACAAGTGTCATTACGGGCTGCACGAAGGAAGGCGATGACACCGCCAGTATTTCCGTATGGAGACCATATCAACAGTCAGCGAAACGGTAAGGCTCTAGACACATACCCGGCACTTACTGGATTCGAATTTCGACTGAGAGACCGATTATCTTCAGTGTGATTTTCTTTAATTTCCTCAGTCCCTTCATGAATAATATAGGACATAACATCCTTCTTCTCATCTACTTACTATTCATGAAAATCTTCTCATATTCGATGCAAAATTATATAAGTAGGTTAAAACCTGTCATGTCAATAACCAAAGAATTAATAAACCAATCAATCAACGCTGGACTGAGACCTCCTGTCCCGTGCGCAGCTGCGACCCCCAACTTCTGCCACCACAAAACATTCGGACTCCACATTTGTATGTACTTACTCGTACATTACGTTTACAGTTCGACTTGATGTCCTTCAGAACTCACTTACATCTGCTCCAAAATACTGACAGCTTCAACCAGCCACAACTTACCTGAAACACAGGAAACAACAGTATCACCACATGACCGTGTGTAGTAACTATGGCTACAGAACATGTTACCGCCGACCGTTATGTCATCATAGCAACGGCCATGTTTGTGCTCAGATTTAGAATGAACGTATATCGTTAAACGAGTGCATGATCTCGTTCAGCGAATTTTACAGTTTTACGATTACGAACACATATGGTCACAAGCACGCACTGCTCACTGCGAGTCACGTCAGAATGGCCTGTTGTTACTTGCAAGAGGTTGTGATTTCAATCGCCCTGCTCAAGGTCACTTCCTCGCAGCTGTAATACGGGGTCAGGAATTACAAACAAACAAACAAACAAACAAACAATAATAAATTTGTGAAAACTCCATTTTCTTGTAGTATAGACGTGTTCTGCAGCTCCGCTCTTCGCTGCCTTGAACGCATTATGGAGTTTCTATGAATTCATATACAACATAAACAACGATGTTACCTTTCTGTCAGTTTCCCGTTCCTCTTTTCCACTGGCTCTACAGCCCCCTTGGGCACTGGCCTCTGTTTTTCAGTTTCATGATTATTTTACAGACGGTAGGGCTCCTTGGACTAGTGATCAGCGCGTCGCAAGGCCTCTACAGGACAACACAAACACAGAATAAACATATCCATATACCAAACATCCATGCTTTTGTGTGGGATTCGAACCCACGATCCCGGCTTTCGAGCGAGCGAAGACAGTTCATGCCTTAGACCGCTCGGCTACCGTGATCGGCACTTCCTGTTTCCTACCGCGGACCTAACAGAGAACGCGAAAGATGTTAGTAGCCATTCCTCTGCTCCTCTCTGAACGGCGACTCTCTTCCAACTGACTCTTGTCCTCACAGATTCGCATAGAGAACTTACTCGGTTGCCTCCAGTTGTCTTCCTTCTCGAGCAGACAACACCGTTCGTTCTCGTATCCATTGCAGCTGGAACGTGTTTACAAAGCCGTTCCCTAGCAGCGTATGTCTATTGTTGTTTATTACGAATCTGCTACCTAGCAACGAACCTTGTTCCCTTGTACTCCTGCTTGCAACAACATGGAGCCTGACCTCGGAGATCGGACTATAGTAAGTGCAAAACAAGAGCGTCACGCAAAGGATGTGACGTTTCCTTCAGCCACTGGTTGCAAATTCGACTCGGCTCAGTCTTCATTGGTTTGCGGTTGCTTAGAGACAGCTTTACTGCCACGTCACGACTGCTTACGTAAAGAACAGACCCAATTTCCAAACATATAAACGGTCTTGGAACAAACAAATTGGTCATTGCTCCCGAAACCGAGAATGACTGTGCTGACGAGACCCAGCAGCAATTTACTGGAGGTCAGAGATGGCGATGTTGCCGTGTTGCTCGGAAGGAAGGTATTCAGCAGAAGAACTTTAAGGAATGGATCCTGTTGTGTGTTAATGCTATAAATATATTTCGTTTTTCCTGTCCAACACAAGAAAGAGCAAGTAACTCACTCACATTGCACTGTGCATATCTGAGTTTACTGGTTGTACAGCGTCGCCCCATGTTTCGGCTCATGGAGCCACCAGCAGGCGATACATTAACAAGCCTTACACTGCTGAGTTGTGTTTATCGCGTGTTACGAATACAATAAAAACATGGCGTGCTTCTCTCGCTTTCACTGATCGCCTTTATATGCACAGATCAGGTGGTTCTATGCTGAACCTGGACTGGTTTATAATGTATTAAACAGGTATTTAACACTTAATAAAAATCTTAAAATATTAAACAATATATCGAAAAGTTAAAATAGAACTAGAACGTGGCTGATTCTCATCCTTAGTTTAAATGTGGTATAGATTTTCTCTGTTGGTCGTGTTGCATTTGTTGTCTGTCTTGGTCTGCATTCAAGCTTATGGCTATTATCTTGATGCAGAATGTTGTGTGCACCATGTAACGGTCTTCGCTCATGTTGCGTTGGATGCGTTGGATCGAGCTGGGCGTGTATTGCTCCTAGGTTCAGTCAATGTTCCCTTCTTTCGGCGGCCATGGAGCCCGATGTTTCAATGTTGTCATATTTTATCTTGCCGAATTTTGTCATACCCTTCCCTCATCTGATTCTGAGAGTGCTGATGGATCTGTAGTCTTTATTCGAGCCCACACTGTTGCGTCTGCTTTCGTCGCCTGTCGAGGCCCAAATCCAAAATGTAGTGTATACATCGTACACGCAAAGTTTTGAATCAAGATAATAGCCATAAGCTGAAATAAAGTCACAGACTATAGGAAGTGCAACAAGATAGACACAGAAAATCTATACTTTATTTATTTAAAGGAAGGTTGGGAACTACAATATCTAGAATATAGCATTTACGTAAGTATAACATTTTAATTATATTTTAACTTCTCAATATAAAACCTCCGGTGGTCTGTAGTCCGCAAGCGAACTATACCGACCGAGTGACCGCCGCTAGTCGGTGAAGTTAGTGCCAACTTTAGTGGATAGAGGGCATCGCGTGGTCAGCGCAACGAATCTGCAAGGCCGTTAATTTCGGTTTTATAGGCTGGAACTTTTCAATATTTTAATAAGTTTTAAATACCTGTTTAATACATTATAAACCAGTCCAGGTTCAGCATAGAACCACCTGATCTGTGCATATAAAGGCGATCAGTGAAAGCGAGAGAAGCACGCCATGTTTTTATTGTATTCGTAACACGCGACGAAAAACACAACTCAGCAGTGTAAGGCTTGTTAATGTATCGCCTGCTGGTGGCTCCATGAGCCGAAACATGGGGCGACGCTGTACAACCAGTAAACTCAGATATGCACAGTGCAATGTGAGTGAGTTACTTGCTCTTTCTTGTGTTGGACAGGAAACACGAAATCTCATATACAGATCATCAGAAGCGTGGGAAACATTTAGTTATATTTTCTGAAGTTGGCAGCAACATTCGTAGTGTTATGCAAAAGTGCGCTAAATGTGGCTGCACAGAACTCACACCGCAACCAGACGCCTTGGCAGTGGCAGTTATACTACCCGCACTACGAGAGAGTCGGAGAAGTGGTCGATGTGGAAAGGCGCGCAACAAGATTCGAATGCAAACTTTAATCAGTGTAAGACCCATGGGTATCAGAGCAATAACTATCGAGTTTACTACAATGTACAGCTTGACGCCGTGTAGTCTGGTTAATCCTTAACCAACGTTTCATAGGAACCTGCTTCCTCCATGTAGGCGTCGGGTTCCTCCGAAACGAAATTTTCCTCCACTCCAAAGACCAGCGGCGAGGGCGGGCCCTACTGCCCTTCCCCCCCAGACCCCCTCAGAGCTCAGACAGTATCCAAGGCTGTCTGTCTATCACCTGCGTTCACTTCGTTTCTTATTTGGCTTATTCTCCGACCAGGAAGATGGAGACGCCATGTTCCTCCTAAACGTCGGTTGACTTTTAACACTACTAGCTCAGTCGGTAAAGCAACGGGCTAAGGGCTGGACGACCGGGGTTCGATTCCCGGCGGAAGTAAGATTTTTCTCTTCATACCTGCTCCGGGCCTGCTCAAGAAGTGGCGTGCCCTCAGACATGTTCAGGCCAGCCGAGCGTCAGGTCAAAGATGAAGCCACTGAGGATGTGATACTGTGCTGCCTGGTCAGCTCGGGGGCCAGAAATTGTGTAGGAGAAACTGAAGGAGCTCGGAGGAAACCCTGCTTCAGCCGAGAATGTCGGAACAAGACCCCAGGGATTGAACCCAAAGTCCCTCAGTAAGAAGTCAGTGTCGCGCGGCCTCAGCTAGGCACAGCCTGCCCTGAATCCTACGGGAATTTGTGGCTTCATATGAGACGTCGGCCCACACGTACACTGCCTTCGGCCCGCTGTTTCACGTTTCTTCGAATTCCCGTCATTGAACTAAAATTAACCGCGAATTACGAGATAACGCGAGACCGGACAAAGTATAATTTCGGTTGCGTGCGTAACCTCATTATTTCAGAACGCATAAACAAATGCCTAACGAAACGCGAAGTTACTCTGATTGCGCTCAGGTGATAGGAGAGGCCAGTGGCTCAGTGTGAGACTGGCATATGGCACACCATTAATATTTTAATATAATTTATTACTTATTTGGTCATTTCATGCATAATAATTGTACCTGTTTATCTGAATGGAACTACAGAAAAGCAATATCGTCAACAAGGTGAAGTCTCTACACGGAGAAATTGATCTATTACCCTTTCAAATAAAATTTCAGTTCTTACCTCCCAGAAAACACACCATAATTATATTACAGATATTAGGAAAATTACTGCTACTTATTCGGAGGATCAGAGAGAAACTGAAATGTGAACGTGCCCTCAGGACGATATGGCAGTTGTTAAATCAGGTGGTACGTATAGTTACCGTGACGACGGCTTAGCTCTTTGAAGAATGAATTTCTTCACACTTCTATACAAGAATTCAGTTCGTACATTACACAAAACTCATTACGTCTCATCTACAGAGCCCAACCGGTTAATGCTGTTTACGGAAACAGTCGCTGTTTATTGTGAGAACCACACGGAACACACAGATAAACTCTGTGGGCAGAATGCAGAGTTTTAGTGTGTTAAAGCAGCTGGTACATATACATTATGTGTAGTTACCACTGGGTTTTAAAGGACTGTGTAAGAACATTATAAACATAACAGCGCGCTTTCTTAAATGATTAAATGACGAGAAAAATATTCCGTGAGCTTCCGACTTGCGTCCTTGCTTATGGGTTCCTAAGTCTTCATTCTGATTTCTCCGGACTACTTCTTCTTCTTCTTCTTCTTCTGACTACTGTTTGTCTTCTGTCTTCTGTCGTACTCTGTCTCCTGGATTCTCATGTTACAAGAAGAGAAGGGAAAAAATTAAACGGAATTTTTCAACATGAAAAGAGAAATACACGGTCCTTCATTCACAAATTAATACTGTGCACCCATCTTCGCCTCTGAGTTTTAATTGATAACTTTCCTGAACATTTCCACATGAAAACTCGGCACACACTTCCTATATCAATATTCAGAGACTGGAGCAGCGGTACACCTGTATTCGGGAGGTTCTGGGTTCGAATTTCGGCCGGAACACCTGTTACCCTGACTGAATTTGTTCCTGGTGTTCCTCAATCCCTCCATGCAAATGTCTGCATAGTACCTCAATTAGGCCACGGCCACTTCCTTCAAAATCCTTTCCAATTCAACATTTATCTCTCATCCGATCTCCGGACGGTACTGAACAGTGTTCGTTAGGTACTATCCTAAACTTTCCTTTCGGCTGTTACGTCGGGACACAAACTGCAAAACTAAAAAAATAAGCAGATAAAGGTTCGGAGTCACGTTAAATTTCACCACATAACTTCACAAGAATTCCGTAGATGTTAAGGGCGTCGGGCGATTCTAATGACCCTTGAAAAGAGCGTGTTGCCATGGTAACAAGACATCAGCCTTCCTATTTCACGGTCAGGTAAAGCGGACACGTCACGTGACGGGTAGTTGCCCGGGAGATTGATTGTTGCGGCGGAACACAAAGGAGGGAAGTTATACAAACAGAAATGGGCCTGAACCTTGAAAGAGGAGGAGCTAAGCCCCTGGAATTCCCAGGGTCTACCGCCCCATTATTTCTTGCGCTGCCTATCGGAAACAGGTGACGGTGAGGGCCGTGCTAACGCCACTGACTTCAGTTTCATGGAAGGTAATTATGTGTACCGCTTATTTTACCCAATAAGGCGTTGAAGGGCGTGGAGGTAAAGGCTGGCTTTTCGGAACAATGATATAACTGCGTGAATATGAATGTGACGCCTAGCAGTCTGGTAAAGATTTTCCTTCAAGTACTTGGCCTCCCTCCATTTATGGGCCACCGTTTTTCCAGTGGTCCTCTCGGTGCCCAGTCACTCTTCTATCCTGAAGATGATGGCAGTAGGTCTCTCCGAAACGCTGCTAATTCCTGTCATATTACATACCTCGGCATCCCAGAAGACAGCAAAAAATTTACTATTCTGGTCTGAATATCGAGACAATAGAGTCTTCGTAACTTTAATGTACAATATACCCTCGCTAATCCGGATGGAAATATGAAAAAAAAAAATACTGTTAACAGTTGAGTGCATACTTTAAAATACACGTAGGGTTCTGGAAGGCAGATGAGCCACTTGTCTGTTCAGACAAAACACGACAGTTTCTGCAAACCTGCATTACTATTAGTCACTATAAGATTCTGACGATGGTGTATAACACACAGAGATATTGGGTTTTCGGACTTCATCCATCGTCCTGGTTTTGAGATAACTAAGAACCTGAGGACGGAAACAGATCCAGTTTCCGAAACGTCTTGTTTTTCTTAGTTATCTTAAAACCAGGACGATGGATGAAGTCCGAAAACCCAATATCTCTGTCTGCGTTATTATGTTCAGGAACCAAATGCAACTTGTGAGTATCTGTTGATGAATAAATGTACTGTCTTTTTATAGTTTCTAAATAAAGGCTCTAGAGTGATACATTTGTAATTTATCTTCATCAGCACCACTTATATCAGTACATTGTCATTTATTTGTATTCTAAGGTTTATATGTTTTAGGGCTAACTCTGTTTCACTAATCCGGATTAGCGCCCACCCCGGGTGACCTTCTGCCCCTCCTACAAATTACTCCGGATTAGCGAGAGTTTACTGTAGCTCCTACCAGACTACATGGCGCCACAAGCAAAAGCCAGTAACCGTCAATGGAATAATTAATAGTGACTCGTTCATACGATGTTTCTGCCAGCCTCAGTCTCGCATTAGGTGGTGGTAAGAATACATACCACCCGCTTCATGCAATATTGTAATATCTTCGGTGGAAAGTATCACTGAGCAGCCTAAGAACTGATCGATATGTCGGTCACATTACGGCAGACGAAATGGAGTTGCATAAGCCGCATTCCCCGTTTCCCCACGTACCTCCACGAGCATTTGAGCCTACAGTGACGCTCCAAGCTATCTGCGTCCGTTATCTCCGGCGGGACGAGCAGCGTCCACTCGACAGACGCCAGGCACTCTAAGCAAAATGGCTGTCAGTCTTTAAGGAAACAGCCCCCAATTCATTCATCCATTTCATTTGATTCATGATGTGTATAGTCTCACATCACATCCTTCCCAGTTCACCACTCACGAATGATCGCGCGATCCGGCACTAGCGACGTCATGAATTTCGCGTTCGAAACTCGGCAGCGACGCCGGCTATTCTGCCTTATCGTGACTCAGATTCTCTGGTTTTCCTCAGTCGCTCCAGGCAAATTCCTGGTTAGTACCCAGGTCAAGCAACGATCGCTTCCTTCAAAATCCTTCTCAATTCATCATTCACCTGTCATGCGACCATCTGACTCAGTAGAGTCCTGATAGTGGGAAAGCCTCATTAAATATCCAAGAGAAAAACAGCGTCATTAAACAACCACGTATCGATAGATCAACTAGCCTGCTGACAAAGTAGCAAAGGAACTAACAAATCAACTTACTGTGTCTCTAACAATGTCCCTAAATATGCTGGTTCTTTACACACGAATGCTCGGCGTACCAGTGGCAGAGGAACAGATCATTAGAACTCATTTTCTCTGTTTATCTGCCTGTATGAGCCGAGATAGGGGCAAGATTTTCTCTTATCCACAGCGTCCACACCGCCTCCGGAACCCACCGAGCCTCATATTTAATGGGTAACCGGGGATCTTTCCGGGAGGTAAAGCGGCCAGGGCGTGAAGCTGACCACTCGGCTTCATCCAATGCCGAGGTCAAGAATGATGGAAGTATACCTCCATTCTCCCATGCGCCTTTATCGCGTGGTGATCAACTGATAAGGCTCAGGGGAAACCTTATACCTATGTGACCAACAAACAAAGCATATTTTCACGATATGGTGTGTGGCTATAGACGGGGTATGGATTCGCTATTGGAGTTATTGACCACTTGTACACAAGACTCGGAACTTCAAGCAGTTACAGCAGCACCGCTACTCTCTACAATTCACAAATCAAGACAACACCCGCTAAGGCTTTTCCAACCTGCGGTGTCTTCACTAGCCGTTCCCTGACAACTTTTAACAGTGGAGATGCTCAGCTTCACGCGCTCACGTCCTCTCTTCACACTCCTGTACAGAACTGACTTGCTTGACCCAGGTGTCTTCTTTATAACTGCTCGGAACAGACCGCGCAGACACGCCTCGTTTCCAACAGTATCTTACTGTTGCGCTTCCACTCGTTGCTGCGAAACGTGTTTGCCGAGCCGTTGCTCAGAAACGGCCCCGGTATATCGACTAATCTCGCGTTCGTTGCATAGCGAGGCTCCAGACGCTACAATATATTTTTCTTACTAATAAATAAGCAAGCTAACTAACAAAGTACCGAAATAACCGAATTAAACGAACCAAATAACAAATTAACTACTGTACAAAGAAGTTCAGTTACTAAACTGACCTATAAACTAACTTACAATGAATCAATGTTGCTGAAGACTTAGCTAATCCAACTGAGCAGCAACTATCGGCGGGGGGACCTTCAGTTCCGTCACTTGAGCGTCGCCGTCGGGGGGCGCCGAGCACTCGTCACGGAAATCCCTGTAATTAAACCCGTGACCCGGAAGCCATCGTGCTTGTGATCCGCATAAATAAACACGCCAAGAGGAGCACTTCATTTTTTTCTGAATGAGCGACCTTTGAACGCAAAACCGATGTTTAATTAGTGGCATGTAACATTAAGCGCAGTTGGGCTCAGCTGTGCGCGCTAGAAACTGAAGCAATACAAGAATTAATTCATTATAACTTCCTGTTCCATTTTCAGTAGCAATTCGCAGCATCCCCAACTTGAGGTTGTCATACTGTGGACCGCGCATCAGGAACTGATAGGGGCTCCAGAATCGGCATTGTAGCCATGCTGCAGTAGAAATCAGGCATGCCTTCAATCTGTAGAAGGTAAAACTATCCCTGTAACAGGCCGTGGAGACCCATGTGTTTGTGAGACGTCGAGGCTCCCACATTTTCTAGACAATCGGCTCACGGGTGGCGGTAATATTGTCGGCCTTACGCGCCGGCCGGCCGCCCGCCCGCCCTCTAGCCGCAGGAAGATTCCTGGTACTCATTTCTGTTAGAAGCTGAGTCAACCCCAGGACCATCGTGCGGCTGGGAGGATTAGGTCACTTGAAAACGTCCAATTACCTTATCGGGAATCAAATCCGCAACCTTCCGGCTTGTAAACATAGTTACTCAACCAACTACGTTAATGGGGAATATTACATGCTGTAAAACCTGAAATCGTTACAGATGTGAAGAAGAGCCCAAGATGGGAGAACAGCTAATCTTTCTCCTATAAATCTCCATTAATACTGTTTCCGTCACTCGAGTTCAGTCACGTCCGTTACATATTTCAACAGGACACATTCTCGATCTTCTGGGCTATAACGCTTGTAGTCCTGTGAGAGTCAACCGACGTTTCGGAGAAATGTATGTCGCTTCCATCTGCAGGGCCGAAGAATAATCTGAGCAAGAAACCAAGGGGAAAGCAGGTGGCAGGTAGCAACCTCAGACCCTTCTGTATGTTCCTTCGCGTAGGCAACTTGAGGGTGCAATGTGACCTCAGGGGGCCTACACCAGCCCTGATGTTCTCTGAGGATTCTACATCATAAATTGTTTCTCTGTCACGTCATTGCTAAGCTCACAGTGCGTGGAGTGTATATGCAGCCCGCACAATTCAGCAACGATAAATCAGCACTCTTTTATACATGTCCGTAAAGTTATCTTTATAAAAGTCTGTTTTCCCTTTTAAAATTAAAACTGATAATTTTTATTTGATGTATCGAAAGGAAAAATTTTATAAAGTTGGAGGTACAGGAATTTTTGGGGGGGTTCGTATACTTTCAACTTTCCAACTTCACTTCTAGGCGGCCTCTCAAGTGGCCAAGCAGACTCTGTCGGCACTTGACATGCTGAGGCTTCAGGTCCTCCCAGCGTTTCTCCCAATCATGTAACGTTTTATCTATATGACCCTCACTTCATGCGGTTAACAGTGACTGCAGGCTGCAGATCCTCAGGGGCACCTGCTTTATATAGAGCGGGTTATCACAGCGGCAGTGTCTTGTGCACTGCTCTAATCTCTGTTAGCGATCTTTTACCTGTTAGCCTAAGGCTCGTGTTTTTGTTCAGCTTCTCTTGAGGAATCCTGGGGTTTTAAATTGTGGGAGGCGGTACATTCATACGTATATAGAATTACAGCTACGATCACTGGTTCATTGATATAAAGTGCTCATATAATTATGATAAATATAATTACTATTATTATTTTAATTATTATTATTAAGGGAGTCGGGATAGCTCAGTCGGTACAGCGACTGGATACAGGCTGAACGGCCGAGAGGTCGGAGTTCAAATCCCGGTAGGCGTAAAATTTATCTCCTCTCCACCTTGTCCACAACGGCTCTGGAACACAGCCAGTGTGCACGCGGGGTGCTTACTCCGGGAGTAAGGCGGCAGGAGCGTGATGATGACCACTAACCGCCATCTAGTGTCGACTTCAAGAATAGTGGAGCTGTAACTCCACTTCCCATACGTCTTGATGGCTCGGTGCTTAACTAAGTAAGCACAGGAACAATTTTACTTTGTTACTATTACGGTGCCATCAAGTGGCCGCTCGGTCTTCGCCCGCTCGAACACTGGGATCGTGGGTTCGAATCCCACTCCATGCATGTGTGTCTCTGTGCGTTTATTTTGAGTTCGTGTTGTTCGGTGTGTAGGCAGCGGCCTTGCGACGGGCTGATCCCCCGGCCAAGGAGTCCTATCGACTGTGTAGAGGATTAAGAAACCGCAAAAGGGGCCAAGATCCAAAAGGGCTGTAGAGCCATCGAGAGACAGAGATGAGAGAAATGAAGCAACTGCTGGAATGAAAATTGGCAGGAGAAATAGAAGAACTCCGAGCAAACTTGTCCACCACAAATCACACATGAACTGACCTGGGGCTGAGAACGGCCTGAGACGAGGCCCGGACTAAGTGGGGGGAGATGCAGCTGCAGGATGTTGGGCGCGAGATATCGGGGCTTCTCTCGGGGGGGGGGGCACGTCAAACAGGGCAATTACGGAAACTTCTCGCGTCTTGCGCCACAGATAAACTGGAGGAGTACTTCCTCCTGCGCTGCGGCGCCGCGTAGTCCGATACAAGTTCACCGGTGTGTCGGACGAACACAGCGACTCCATCTTCAGGACCGAAGAGTAAGCCAAGCAATTAGGTGCAGCGAACCACGCGTAGATTTACAATACTCTGGTTTTTTCCAGGCATCGGAGCCCATGTTGGGTCGCTGGTCCTCTCTGGCAACTTCGTTCTACACACGGGAGTGGCAAGGCTGGTTCAGATATTAGCCACAAAAGTGGCCCGAAGTGAAATATACGACCTTCCCTTACCTTTTCCCTATTGATTCTCTTTGAGTCTGTTTGCTGCTACCTGCTTGTTGGTTTTTCCTTGGCCTACTGTTCTAGCCTGAAGATGGAAACAATTCGTCACTTCCGAAAAGCAGGCGAACTTCTACCTGACTACTGGCGTCACATGCCATAAGAGAGTAGTATACGTGTAGGCCAGCTTAATACTGCAAACCTGTTTATTTAATCTCTTTGAGAATTCAGAAGGCAAAACTGCAAAGAACGCCTTTGGAAACTGCGTGCAAAGAAGTGCGAATTTCGGATTCCAGTCATGTTACATTTAGACCTACTTAGAAATCAAACACACTGCAAGACATTAAGTACACCCCGGGAGAATTCCTGTAGGCACGCGGTACAGTAGCTGGTTGAGGCGCTATGCTACAAACCGGAAGGTCGCGGGTTTCGATTCCCGATAAGGTCATTGGATTTTTCAATTAACCTAATCCTTCCAGCCGCACTCTGACCCTGGGGTCGACTTAGCCTCTAAGAGAAATGAGTACCAGGAATCTTCCTGGAGGTAAAGGGAGGACGGTGCGTAAGGCTGACAACCTCACCGCCATCTGTGAGCCGACTGTCTAGAGAAAATGTGGGAGCCTCGACGTCTCACAACCTTATGGGCCTCCATGGCCTGGTACAGGAATAGCTTTACTTTGCCGGGCGAATTCCTAATAGCCGCTGCCCAAAACATCTCTGAGGATACCTCACACCCCGAGTAGGCAGACTCACCGAAGAGAAGTCCTGTGTTCAAAGCGATCTCCGGTGTGGGGACTGTGGATTTCATCGTGTGTTGGAAATAACATCCAAATGACGTAACGGTCTACGTCACTACAAGGTGATGAAGTGCCCTCGAGAGATATTTTGGACGTAGTGTACTATATCGCGACCGATCACAGTGGTCGCGCGGTCTAAGGCATGAACACTGGGGTCGTGGATTCGAATCGACATTTGTATCTGCGTGCGTTTATTCTGTCTGTGGCGTCCTGTGTGTAGCGGTTTTGTTACGGGCTGCTCCCCTGTCCGAGGAGTACAGCAGCCAGGACCCGAAAAAAGGGGCTGTAGAGCAACAGCTGAATGAAGGGCAAGTCACTGGGAACGTAAAGCGTCGAATAATTCGATGATGAATAAAAATGAATTGGAAGCGATGTAGAAGGAAACGTTAGTATCCTAATTTAAAACACAATCCGGCAATTTCCTGTAGGGACTGAGGGAAAACTACTAAGTACCTTAACCAGGATAGCCGATGTCTGAACCGAGATTCGAACTCGATATATTCCGAATTCATTCAGAAGCATTACCGCTGAGCGAACCTGCTCAGACACAATACGAGCAGCACTTTAACTTCATCCAACCCCCCCCCCTTCGCCTGAGATGATAACTTGGGAGAATCGTTCCGCCGATATGAGCAAACGTCATTTCGGGATGGTGGAGGAAGCAGCTCCATTTGTAAGTTGGAGCGAGGCCCGCCGCTTGCGAGATTAAGCGACTGATCAGACACTTTTAAAACTCTCCAACTAGTTCTGTGTTCGCTTTAAACAAACAAACAAACAAACTTTCCTTTCAGGGGAACATTGACGCGTGTCGCCCGACATTCAAACTACTGTCCTCCAGCCAATAATCAGTTATGAGAAAGAAGAAAATATCTGTAGCTCAGTGGATATAGTGACTAACACACGGGCGTGACGACCGAGGAACCGGGGTTCGATTTTCAGAAAGGACACGTGATGTTTCCCTCCTCCACAGCGTTCAGACTGGTTCTGGAACCCACACAGTGGGTATCGGGAGTCTTTCCCCGAGAATAAAAGCCAGTCTAAGCGTGAAGCTGCCCACTCACCTCCATTTCGTGTTGACAGAAGAATGCGTGGAGCTGTATTTTCATTCCCCCATACGCCTCCACTGAGTGATGCTTACTTAAGCACAGGGAAGACATTACTGTATCTCTTTCAACTGCAAGCCCACGGTTGGGGTATGGTACCCCGGCAAGGTCAGTAATTAGGTCCCTGTCTATGGGTGAGCCCTGCGTTGCAGTATATTTCATTAGATTTACAGTCTCCTTCCTCAGGAAAAAATATGATCTAAACGTTTGTGACGATGATATATTAATACAATTATTGAGTTTCTGGATATAAGCTATACTGTTTCTTTAAACAGCCGAAGCGTCAAGCTGACGGCTCATTTCCACCTACTGCCGAAGTCTGCAATGCGTGCTACTTGAAACACAAGAGTGACTTTAGATAACCATGTCTGGTTTATATCTAACCTCCCCTTATCTACGTGTTACATTATTCTCAGCTGCCTCCATCTTCAGGGGTACAAGTGGCGCAGGAAATCTCGCTTTCAGCCTTATGCTCTTCCTACACCTCATTTCGCGGCTTACCCTGAAGAACACAGCAGGTACCTCAGAAAGACTAGCAAAACTCTACCAGACTAAGAGGCGTCATGACCAGAAAAACACGCCAACGTTCGCAGTAGCCGATATGCGTACCACATATCTCACAACATTAGTAACTTATGCCAGGCAACATCTGATATATCTGTGATTAAGAATACAGAAATTACAGCGAGATTAAAATATCATGCCAGAGAGATGAGACTGCTTTGGGTTTGAGGCTCTCACAGCGGTGATTATGAAGAGTAGGTCTGCTACCTGGTGGGTCGCGGGATCATATCCCCAACAGACAGTACTCCGCACAGTCACAGCAGAGACACGGAAGTCTCAAGGGAATCAGGGAAATCCCCTCAGGCTCAATCCTAACCGGTCAAGAAAATGTAAACTTTCCCCTGCAGCTAAATAAGCATCTCGCCCAGAAGACGCAGGGGGGAGTGGAGGTGCTATCTTGGCAAACTGCCAGTGTATAGGGGGGGGAGTGCCCGGGAGAGCATGTGCATATAAAAAGGGCGCAGTAAGTAAGCAATTCAGGGCATTTCGGAACGTGGAACTTTTCGATATACTATACAGGTTACGTGGTGTTGGTAGGACAGTGACACGCTGCGTTTGTAGTCAGGATATGTGAGACAAGGAATGCATACAAAATTTTGGTGTGGAAAAATTTTTAAAACTTATGTTGCAAGAATAGGATAACATTAAGATGAAACGTGTGGGATTTGTGGCGACGGTTCGTGGACGCTGTCTCGAAACTATGCCCAATGACGGGCGTTTTATGCTTAAGGTCTGTTCACATCTTCACAAATTATGTCTTGAATCTATTTTAATATTATTGTTTTTCGTGAAATTTGGTTCATAAGTGGGATTTCGGATTTGGGTTTCTTTCAATGAATACTGTGTATGTATTTACTGTTTCCAAGTGCGTGCTACATATCCCGCCCGATTTATCCTAAAGATAAGTATTTTGTTACGTATATCTGTCTTGTTGAGTAACTAACCAACTGGCAAGCTCCCAATGCACTTTAAGCAATGAGGTTTGAATAAAATAAAGGGCTCGAAATGGCAAATGCGGCAAACATCTCTAAGTTCTAGTACCGAGGGCATAAAAGAAATGTCACACCTGTACACAGCTTAAGACGCGGACCCGTCAATTTCTGCAGACCTACTCGAACACTAACAAAATCAACTTTCCTTCAGAGCCTCAAGAACACGGTGATGATCAAACGTGCAGTGATTTAAGAAAGTATGACAACTGACCACGAAGTAAATCAGTTGATTGTGAGCTGAAAATATTCAAGTTTGCTCAGAATTTCGTGGCGCCGAGGGGGAAATATGTCAAATCGTGATATTCATATGACGAAATTATACAAAAGTTTAAAGATACTTTTAAAGTACTTTCGACAACCTTTGCCTAAACCTGTTTAATATTTACTTAAGTAGACAATACTTTACTCGTATTTAAGACATTCTGGGCTAGAAGTTTTATTATTGGTTTCGGAGTTTATATTCTGGATGCAAATACATTCGCAATGTATTCTGCGGGTACCTGTGATACCGACACGGTCAGAGATAATATCCCGGGTACTATTGTTTGTATGAAAATAAAACACACGAATCTCTTAGTTCAGACCCAAAAATTGATCGAGATTTTACTCGTTGTGAAAATAAAAAGGTACGTACGACTAATCTCCCATTCATTTTAAGAATTTTTACGCCAAATAACGCATAAAAGTCATTGGAAGGAGTGCTTATATGAGAACAACAATACTAGAGTCTGTTACCGTGGTAACGAGACATTGCAGTCGAGCGCTGCGTGTTCCTACCTTGTTAGCGTCGGAGACAGACGTGCTTCCTGCGTGCGAGATGGAGGCAGACTGGCCCGCAACGCTGCCCGCTACGAGACCTATACCTCGAGTACACATGACGTCACAGCACGGTTCACCAATCACAGGAACGATTCCACCCACTATATAAACTAACGACCAATAGCAACTTTTATTGTAGGAGCAAAATCAAACAGAACTCAAAATGTCATAATAAAGAAAGAAAGAAAAATATCCACTCTCTTTTTATACATACCGACACACATATTTTTAGTGTAAAATAAATCAAATGTCAGCAGAAGCATGTCAATCAGAAACGGCAGATTTCGTACAACCTTTAACCTTTACAGACTTAGATGACAGAGGTCTCGAGCACGAAAAGTCTATACTCTGCATCGGGGAGCAGGTGTGTGACTGATCCTAACTAAATTTGGTTCTCACTACTTCTGACGTCATACACGAATGCGACAGCCCGGTCACATAGGGCACAGGAAACAAGTCGGAAACAAGAGGCGATCACAAGGGCCGACGCAGCGATGACGGGGGTAAATCGAGCGAGCAACACTCCTCAATTCTCTTTCGTTTCGCTCTTTGTTAACTTCTTAAGGTATCTAGTCTATGCTGCTTCCACCGGTAGAAGGTTTCATGAATTGGAAAGGATTTCGAACGAAGTGGTCGTGGTGTACTTCAGGTATTGGGGCAGCATCTGCTTGGAGGGACCTGGAAAAAGCATGAAAATCCTTAATCAGGATTTCCGGTGTCCGGCCGAGATCCGAACTGGACAAGTCTATAGCATCACCGCTAAAGTAACCTGCTCACTGAGTTTTGCTTAACTCTCCTCTTATCACATTCGTCGGACCCCCCCTCCCCCACCTGTAGTATGTCCTCAATGAACGAATTGCTGATAAGCGTGAGTGGCAATGCTGAATCATTTCCCATAATTCCACTTGCGGAAACAGATGTCAAATGAAAACTTTCTCCCTCTCTCTCTCTCTCTGAATGTTTACGCCATTTGGCAATTAGTTGACTTTGCGCCCTCAGATAAAGTACGGCAATAAATGGAACTGAACAGTCATATGTCTGCGCTGGAAGGGTGCGTTTCAATGACACAAATTTCTGTGACAACTTCAAAAGGTCTAACGATGTCCACAACCGACGCTACGGGGAAAGGGGGAGCCCCTGGTTTCTGAACTTTAAAACACGTCAGGTTGCCGCCAATGAAGCAGGCGCATTTCACAAAACAAGCATGCAATGATTAATGAAACAGGGCATGTAGCATGCATGGTGAGATGGAATGTATATACACATTTACACATCCAGTAAACCCTCGCTACTCCGGAATCATATGGGCGTAGGTCGTCCGGATTAGTGAAGCAAAGGTATCACTAAAAGACAAAAAAAAAATTAAAACACAACAAATGGAAAATTTAATGATATACGGAGTGCTGATGAAAATAAATAAAATATTTGTCTAGAGCCTTTATTTAAAAACTATAAAAAGGGAATATGTTCATTCATTGATAGATCAAAGTGAATGAAAGCAAATCGGCGCATGTGACTTTTACTCTCAGGAAAGGCAACTTCCCCTCAGTACATTTAAATCATGTAAACATTCAACAACAGGATGTAGTAATACTTAGGACTACACCTGGACTCAACATTAAACTGGAAACACCATATAGCGAAGAAGAGAAAACAAATCGAAATTAAGTTCAAGGAAATAAATTGGCTAATAGGTCGGAAATCTCACCTAACAATAGATAATAAACTACTGATCTACAAAACAATAATTAAACCCATATGGACATACGGCATTGAGCTCTGGGGATGCGCCAGCAGGTCCAACATAGAAATCATCCAGCGAAGTCAATCCAAAATACTTANNNAGCGAGGTTTTATATATATATATTGTAAAACCTCTATTATATATATATATATATATTTATATACAGAATTTCAGTTCAAAAATTTCAAGGAAAGAGACAAATTCGTAGACATAAGCATAGACGGAAGGATAATATTGAAATGAAACTTGAGAAGTAGAGGGGTCTGGGTGTGTGAACTGGCGGAGGATATATCCCAGGATCTAGTGAAGATTCAGTTAAGTGCCTCACAATGTGAGGCACGATTAGAAGCAGAAGGTGTTACGTACAGACTTCTCTCTAAAACAAGGGAAGCGGAAAAGCAAGCCGTGAATTGGCGGCTACCGCGGCGTGTCTATGCGAGAAGAGTGCCGTGTCGGCTGCGGGAACCATTCTGAGGAAAGAACGTACATCCTGTATATGCAGTAATCAACCGTGTCCAGCTGTTTCGGTACGGATTGCAGCTTTCCAGTCTTGTTATCTGCGCTGCTGGTTTCGGTTTCATGTGCTTACTTCTAGACTAACTGCGCCGTGTCGTGGATCTCTGAATAAACACCTGTACGAAATTTGCACGATCGTTGAATTTCGTAGAACTGTGAGCAACAGTACAACAGATATTCATCTCGCTGGAGAAAGCATTCGACACTCCTCCGCCACTCTTCTCCGATCCATTCTCTCTCTCTCTCTGATATCTGTTCATTCATCAGTAATCTGTCAAACGACAGTTCCACAGTCTCTTCCAAAACCGTTCCTCCACTTAATGCGATCTAGAGCTTTCTCCTTCAAATGAGAATATCCTCTTCTGTCCCCAAGGTCATCCAGCATCTTCTTACGTCTTCTTCCTCGTCTTCTGGTCACTTCTATCCGCCCCTCTATCTTTCCTTCAATAACTTCGTTTATAAGGCAGTTACTGCATAAGATATAACCAACCCAATTAGCCTTCCGTTTTCTTATTTCGTGTAGGATATTCCTATGCTCACTGACTCTAAATAACATTTTTTTTTCATTTCTCACATAATCGGTCCAACTGATCTTCTCCATCCTTCTCCAACACCACATTTCGAAGCTTTCCAGGTGTTTCTGATCTACTGCCCTAAGTCTCCAAGTTTCAGCCCCATACAAAGCCACGCTCCAAATGTAGCATTTCACTAGTTCCTTTCTCAAATTTAAGCCCAATTTGCTGGTAAAAAGATTCTTCTTCTTGCTAAATGCAGCTTTTGCCATGGCAATCCTAGATTTAATTTAACAAGTACACCTTCCATCATCTGTTAACAAGCTACCCAAATATTTAAAACATTTCACAATCTCCAGTTGTTTTTGGTCTATCTTTATTGTGACTGGGGCTGGTTGTCTCGAAATTTGCATTACTTTTGTTTTCTCCAGATTCATTTCCATGTCAGAGCACCTTCCAATTTCAATTTGTCTATCAATCATTACCTGTAGCATATATCTGTTCGTAATTTAGAATATTTTAGCTTTGTCTGCTACACGAACACGTAAAGATACAATATGCAGAACTATGAATCCCCTGTTGTTTTGTATGGATGTGAAACTTGGTCTTTAAGTGAGAAACAGACTGGGGGTGTTTCAGAAGTGGGTGCGGAGGAGTGTTGGTATTAAGAGGGAGGAAGACACAGAAGACACCGCACAATGAGAACTTCATAATTCGTACTATACATTGAATATCATTAGGACGACCCGACCAAAGAGCAAAAGATAGGTGGGTCATGTAGCAGGCAAGGGAGGGGAGGGAACTGTCTCAAAAATAGTTTTGTAAGAAGACCTGAAGGACAGAGACCACTCGAAAATCTTAGGCGTGGATGTAACGATAAATATTAGAATATATCTTAAATAAATAGGACGAGAGGATGTGAACTGGTTTCATCTGGCTCAGGATGGGGGCCAGTGATGGCAATGAACCGTCGAGATTCATACAGATCTGGTTATATTTTTTAGTACCTGAGCGACTATTAGCTTCTGAAGGACTCAGTTCCATGGAGTTAATTTCTTAGAGTGGGGAAAGGAACGAAGAGCTGTTATCCATAAAACCAAGCTCTTCCGCGGTTTTCCTCTGCCGTTCCATGAAAATACAAAGATATCTTTGAATACGCCTCAATAATGTCTCTCGAAACCCCTGTGCCCTTTAATAATGCATGGACGGACAGGCCTCGTTGCGTGATGTTGCGTGCCGAACCCGAACCAATCAGAAAGGTTTATCTCGGCACGCGACACTCGCAGTGGTGACACTCTGAAGCGGCGGCAGACACGGGAACTACTGGGGCCAACCGCGCGCCAAAGCGAACAAAGAGGCAGAAGTAAAAATATCGCGCCTTCTGTTCACAGCAGTCTTGTGGCTGCTCCCGGTTCGAGAATACAGAATTAGACAACAAGGCAGTTCACACGAACATGAACATTGTTGCGTAATATGACTGCCAATCAGTGGCCACGGTTCGAACAAGAGAGGTATTCCTACTAAACTTAACTTCATGGAACTGAGTCCTTCAGAAGCTAACAGCTCCTCAGCTGCTCAACGATTTCACTGCTTATATAGAACCAGAGGATTCACTGTCGTGTTCACAAAAGGCCCGCCTCTTGTCCCTATCCCGAGCCAGATGAATCCAGTCCATACCCTCCCATGCCAGTTGAGGTCTATTTAATATTACCCTCTCGTCTACACCTATGGTCTCTTCTTTCAGGTTTCTTTACTAGCTCTTGCTGTGTACTTTCCTAAGACACGTGCTACATACTCTGCTCAGCTTCTCCTTCATTTGTTCATCTCAATAACAGCGGAGAGTACAAATTACGAAGATCCTCATTATGAGACTTTCTCCTGCCTCTTCTCACTTCCTCCGCCTTACGTACAAATATTCTCATCAGCATCCTCGGTCTGCCCTCTTCCATTAATGTAAATGTCCAAATGTGAAACACATAAAGAACTGCAAACAAAGACACAGTTTTGTTTAGTTTAAAATGTATCGGTTCATTTACCAAAATGCAAAAGAAATTGCGGTTTAAAACCGACTCGTTTCAGGAGGTCGCTTGTTTCACATGTGTCGTCACGTCGACAATGCATAAGAACAACATGCCTTATTTTCTAGGAGTGAATTTCATCTTATTATAATTTCATCCGTCGAAAAACAAACGGGATCATCCTGCATAACCCTTGCCAATCCACGGTCAGGCAAGCCGACTTGCAAGAATACTGGTCTCTACGAAAATCATGAAGGCTTTTCTGTACGAACTGCCTAACGATTCATATTTGCTTGCCATCACGGTAAGGCCTGCCGGTTCCATTGGGCCTGGCTGCGGAGAGAGACATACCTCGCGCATGCGCTTACGCACGCTTCTACAGGGTGTGTGAGAACATGGAGTTTTCACACACGTTATTCTAAAATGCAATATTATCAATTTAAGGGATTCGAGGATGCGATTAGCTACGTATAAACGTGCATCCAATTCAGGTTAGCAATAAGTGAATTAGAGAAACAGGCATAGATTAGAGGATGATACTCAAATGGAGAACCTTATAAAGACATGAACTGGATTGAACTGGTTCAATACAGTTAATCGACTGCGTACTTCCGACGATAGGCCAACTAACAATGAAAACTCTACATTAACAATATTAGCACACATAGCAGAGTGTACATATACGAGTATATATAAATGTAATTGTTCTGTTTGTCGTTTCCTACTGCGAACCTAACAGAGAACACCCAAAGATATCATAAAATTAAATGCATACTCTTACCAATATGTACGGGAGCCGCAGATATTAAAGCTATGTGCAAATTTTTCGATAGTTTTTGGATACGATTCAAACCTTCGTTTCAGATCTTTAACTTACGCCAATGAATTTTAATTCGATAACCCAACTGTTACACTTAACAAAGGAAGCAGCAATGTGCCTGGGGAACACCACGTGCGCTTCACGCTGTTACGCAAATATACAGGGTGTTTCATGACTTTAGAGCATAACTGCAGGAGGTGATTTCCTAGGTCTTTGTGATCAAAAAAGTTCATATAAACATGTG
>NW_019726227.1:759825-760005 GCF_002891405.2 Cryptotermes secundus
TCTCGTTATCTCGACACTTGAGAGCTACCTAAGGCGTGGTGGGCTGGTAAGTACCCGAGCGGTTCACAACCGAGCGACAGCCTGTATTGCGGACGGCGGTGGCATTATCGAAAATCATCTTTAAGCACCAATAAATTCAAATTAAAGGTAATTTTACGAAGTTAACTTTACATTCATATT
>NW_019726227.1:760104-799268 GCF_002891405.2 Cryptotermes secundus
ACCGTCCAAAATCGGACACGTGTTTATATGAACTTTTTTGATCACAAAGACCTAGGAAATCACCTCCTGCAATTATGCCCTGAAGTCCTGCAACACCCTGTATAGGTGAACCAGACAAGGATAATACTATTCTACAGCCAACAGAGAGGCAGACGTGAGTGCCGGCAAGCTAGCCTCTGTAACTACCTGATTTCTTCAGCCCCAATTTCATCCCTATGAAGCAGGACGATAAGCCATTCTTGCAGGAAACTGATCCGTAATAAAGAGCTTGGGGTGGAGCGAGAAACTTATTACGGGCAGCAAATTCTTGAAATCAGATCTGTGTCGGCATGAGGCAATTAGCAGCTCCCGGCGTTGCGGGCAGTGCTGCCAACATTTCTGCTCATGCCACACACACACACAGACAGAGGAAAGTTATCCTCGTGCTTAACTTACTAAGCACTGCGCCATCAAGACGTATGTTGCGGTATTCTTTTTTCGCTTAGTGGGGGGTGGAGTCCAGTTGGGTCCACTCGGCACGGCGGCCACTGATTGGCCTACTGTACCTGCCCCAGTGAATATGATGA
This sequence comes from Cryptotermes secundus, assembly GCF_002891405.2. NCBI lineage: Eukaryota > Metazoa > Arthropoda > Insecta > Blattodea > Kalotermitidae > Cryptotermes > Cryptotermes secundus. Next base: position 760,671 of record NW_019726227.1, read on the forward strand.
TGGACAATTTGGTAGAATGAATATTGGCAGGGGAAACCGAAGTGCTCAGAGAAAACCTACCCCAGCGCCAATCTATCCACCACAAATCTCACTTGACCAGACCCGGGATCGAACCCGGGCCGCCGCGGTGGGAAGCCAGAGATTAACCGCTTGAGCTATGGCGCGGCCTTATGTGGGGGTGTTCTTTACCTCGACACTAGCTGGAGTTTAGTGATCAGCTTCACGCCCCGGCCCCATTACCCTCGGGAAATAGCCCATATACCAATTGGATAGAAGGCTGGATGTGCGCTCCAGAGCCCGCCGCGAAGACGTGGACAGACAAATCTTGTCCCTTCCAGGACTCGAAGTCGCCGCCCCGACTGCGCTACCCTCGCTCTACGTTTCGAACAAGATGCGTGGCCCTAAAAACAACACTGGAATCTATGTGTACCACAGGCTTACATTTGGAAACTCTGCATTTCACACTCACACTCTCCACGTGCGTCTCAACATAACAGCGGGTAATTCCCTGTGCTTTCTGCAAAGCGAAGACTGAACTACTGCTATATCGGTAACTAGCTCCGTGACGCGGAACCTAGCGCTCCGAGTGGGACGGTGTCCCTGTGCTTTCTGCAAAGCGAAGACTGAACTACTCTTATATCGGTAACTAGCTCCGTGACGCGGAACCTAGCGCTCCGAGTGGGACGGTGTCCCTGTGCTTTCTGCAAAGCGAAGACTGAACTACTGCTATATCGGTAACTAGCTCCGTGACGCGCAACGTAGCGCTCCGAGTGGGACGGTGTTCCTGTGCTTTCTGCAAAGCGAAGACTGAACTACTGCTATATCGGTAACTAGCTCCGTGACGCGGAAGCTAGCGCTCCGAGTGGGACGGTGGCCCTGTGCTTTCTGCAAAGCGAAGACTGAACTACTGCTATATCGGTAACTAGCTCCGTGACGCGGAAGCTAGCGCTCCGAGTGGGACGGTGGCCCTGTCTCTCTGTCGCACTTCACGATAGACACTGATCCTTCGAACAGTGATAACTATATGCACCGCTTGCTTTAACATCACAAACTTCGCATTTTCTCACAGTGTATTTACGTGTTTCGTGTGATTCTTATCCGTAAACTTCGTCAACGAACTTGGCTTCGCAATGGGCACGCAGTGCTTTGTGTGTGGTATAAACTACGAAAATTTGTAATTAGTGGTTAGATGAACTTCAACAGTTAATGTAATTATTGTGTTTCTGAACATTACCCGTCATCCTGTTTTCATTTAAAATACACAGGGTTTCGGAGATAGGACTGGGGCCCCACTCAGTAATAGCCACCTGAACAGGGTGACAGAATCGTGTACGAAATTATGAATCTTCCTGGGGGGTAATAGAGGGCTGGCCGGCGCGTAAAGCTGGCAGCCTCACCGCCAACTGTGAGCCGATTGTCTAGAAAATGTGGCAGCCTCGACGTCTCACAAACCTTTGGACCTCCACGGCCTGGTATAGGGATAGCTTTACTTTTACTTCCTTTTAACGGCGATTGACGTGAATGTTGATATACTACACAAATTTCCTTTCGGAGTCGGAAGTGAACGTGTGCCCTTCCTGCATAAAAACTGGAGTGCTGTATGCTACACAGTTTTGTTTCGAGTGGACTGCGGGGGCACTTCTCGGAAGGGTGACATATTATTTCCATCTCGGGGGCGGACGTCAGACAAGTTACACGGGCTTCTCCAACGGAATCGTCACCTGAAAGCAACCAGCAAACCCCTCCCGTGCTACAAACGATATATCTCGGTAAATCTTATTCTGCTGTCAATACACTTACTGTCAGAACTTTACCTTCGTGCAAAGTCAGCTATCACAGAAGTCGATTTGAGGAATTCACAGCGGTTACAAAGTTATGAAGATTGCTTGCTGTCTTCTGGAATTTGATGCTGCGTTTTCCGGGTAAAAGTTAGTCGACGTTTCGGAGGAATGTCCTGTCTACGTCTTGGGGGTTGAGGAGTGAGCCAAGCAAAAAGCGAAAAGGTAACACCAGCTTTTTTGGCTTACTCTTCAACCCTGAAAATGGAGGTAACTCCTTCCTCCGAAACGTCGGTGAAGTTCCAGCGGGATACACGTCGTTACATCCCTGAAGAGAATAATCTTGACACGATGAAGAGTTATGAGACTTGTAGCTCACAAGGCGATACCAGGATTAATGGTCTCGTGGCATGTGACGACGTGTAGGTACGTACAAGTTTCCAAAACAACCTACTGCCGCTATCTTCAGAGTAGATTATTTCTACCTTGATGATGGAGGTAATAGGCTGCACCGAAACGCCGATATCTGACACACTAGACGGAATCACATCTCAGAAGACTAATCTTGAAAGAAATCTTTGGAAGAACGTTTACATAGGCGAAAAGAAGTAGGACGTGAATGATTCATAACCGTCATCACAAAATCACTGTGTTATTACGACATTCAAACCAAATGTCTCGATGTTACCACTCTTGTTTCGTACTCCGAAATTCCCACGTTTGAACTCCCTTCAGGTGACTGAAATATTTTGGGTTTTCCTCAGCCTCAAAGTAGGCTTAGACCACTTCCAGCGGACTCTCTGTAGTTTACATACTTTATAAAGGTGTCTCTATGTAACCCAACAGAATATACCCTAATTTTAAGAGATAGTTTATAACATTATCCATCCAACTGAACATTGTCTCCCAAGGGATCGATATACTTTCTCATCGCCCCCATGCGTGCTGTGTGCCTCGCCGCTCTCACAACCCTCATGTGACCATCCCAAACATGTTTCGCGAAGAGCGGGCATTCTGAAGCTCCCCGTCTCCCCGTCACTACCTTTAACTTGCGGCCAAACATCCCTTTCTGAAACCTACGTGTTGCTTTTGTTGTATAGTGCGCGAACTCAGAAAATTATTAGTGGTCATACTAACCCTTTGAAGTCTGAGACAGAGACAGAGAGTATCCCGGCCGGGAGACATGAACACGTACGTTTCGTGACTTTTAACGACAGTGTGAGTTTAATTTTGTGCACCCTATGGTCCGAGCACTGCGGTGTGTTTGACGGCTGGACTCATGGCCACTGCTTCCTAATTCCGGGCAAATTATGGACCTTTCTTTTGATCTCACCAGAGAGCTTCGCCACTAAATTCAATTTCTCTCCCTCACACACAGAGTTGGCTGTTTGATATTCTGATGCAAGGGACAAGTGACTCTTCATTGGCCGGGCAACCAGACGATATTCTTCTGTTCCTGCAGACTGGCCAGGAGAGAGGAGGAGACTGGGTCACAGTTCCCTTCATTCCAACAATCACATCATCGTCATCAACTTCATGATGACTGGCAACACAGCCTTCCTTGCAAGATGCTGCCACAATTCCTCGGGGTTTCGCTTCTTTGCATTTCGCAACCCACAATTGTTTATACATAGCAATGTGCTGGCCCAGTTATACCCCAAGAATCGGGTTCGCTTTTCGTCGCCTCCTACGACTCGCAGGGCTGAGGTAAGGTACTGGACCCCGCCTCCACAAGGGAACAAGCACTTCTATATCCACTGAAATAATTAGGTCCACGTTTCCTAGGATGCCTACTTCTTCAGGTTGTGCGATTAACATTTTTGTGAATTTGTAATCTAACACAAGCGTACTACACGTCCAGTCCATCTCACCATACTCCATAATTTGATAATCTTAATAATATTTGGTGAGGAATGCAAATCACGAAGCTCGTCGTCATGTAATTTTCTCATGTTACTTCCTTCCGCTTAGGCCCAAATATTCCCTTCAGCACCGTTCTCAAAACCTCAAAACCGTTCTGGAGCTCAGTGTAAGGGGCCGAGTTATGTACCCATACAAAACCACAGTTAGACCCGCGGAACTGAGAGGTAAAAATGTAAGGTAAAGTATTCCCTGCAACAGGCCGTGAAGGCCCATTTGGTTGTGAGATATCGAGGCTCCCACATTTTCTCTAGACAATCGTCTCACAGATGGCGGGGGCGTTGTCAGCCTTACGCGCCGGCAGCCCTTTACCCCCATTAATATTCCAGGTACTCCTCTGTCAGAGGCTGAGTCGACAATGGGGCCATAGTGCGGCTGGGAGGATTACGTTCATTGAAAATTTCAATGACCTCAACAGAAATCGAACACGCGACCTTCCGGTTCGTAGCATAGTGCCTCAAGCAAATGCGCTACCGCGTGCCCCATATTGTTCGTTCGTCGGTTGGCATTAATAACGACTATCTGATGAGTAAGTGGGAAAAAAAGGGGAAAGCATGACAAAGCACGGCCCTTGAAGTAAAATAAATTATTGCTGCACTCTAAACAGTTCACAGATAGAGTTCTGAGAAACTGCGTTATTAGCTCCGGATTCCCCTAACAGTGGCCACGTGGCTTAATTGTTTTGAGAGAGAAACGTTCTCGCCACAGGAAGAAGCGGAGAAGACACACGACGTAGAAAATCGGAGCGACGGGCATGAAGCCCGTTAGAGTCAGCTCACGTTTCGGAGGGACATGTCGCCTCCATCTTCAGTATCGAAGAATCAGTCAAGCAGGAAATCAGCATGAAGCAGTTATACCAAGCAGAGGCGACATGTCCCTCCGAAACGCCTACTCACTTTCAAAGAACTATACGGCGTTATATCCCAGATGCTAGAACTCTTTACATCCACCGCTGAGAGAACCTGAAATTCTACAAAGGGCATTCATCATTTTCACGTACAATTCAATAAAAAACAGAAATTTCACATTGTAAACATCGTTTTTCAGTAGGGTCAAGTGGGTATATAACTGACTTTTACGGGCTGGGAGAGTGTGTGTAATACGAAGGCCAGATAAAGGACAGTAAACAGTCACAAAACACAATGAATTTGGGTTCCATTAGAAAGTAATTTTAAGCGACATGACACAGTTAACCCCAGCTCGTTAAACAGGGGACAGATTTTAAAACAAAAGAAGGGAAAATGCAACAACGCATGGCGCAGACCTCCCGTTGTGCCATGAGCCGACCAATGGAAATGTCACGGAGATAAAAGAGATGTCAGACATTGGTTCGAGTTACAATCAATTTCGCGACAGACGATGAATTGTTTCAGAGACATAGGTCGATAAACTGTTCAGTTCCTGGAGGGAGGTTCGATGTTCTGGAAAATGGTCAAACAGGGATAGGTGTTACCAATAACTTTCATTAACCCACTAATATGTCATAATGTCCTAATCTCTTCTGCTTTACTGGAGCTACAACAATCCGTGGTTTCATAACAGTAAATTCTTCAGGGGTGGGGTCATTAGCCCCATGTCCAATCCCCAAACTGGAGAACTAGGTAGTGGTCTGGTCCCTACCATTTGACTTGTCTGGCATGGGTGGCTCTACCAGGAGCTAAGGCTCCCGCCAGCATAGCTCTCCGGTTTATCGGCGCGCGCAAACCTCCTCTCCACGATAAAGTTCTTATACTATCTCAAATCTTAAAGAAAATGTTATTATAAAGACAACGTTTGTGTCTGATCCGAGAAATTAATTTTATACACTGCGTTCAGAGGAGGATGATGTCTGCTCGGCTACGAGGCGCAGGGAGCCGTGAAAGAAAATGGATCCACTGCTGTTAGCTCTCATCTGGGTTATATCAGGCAACATGAAGTTTCGACTGCATTGGTGGCGGCAGGAGCGACCCCCAACACGGAGTAGGGTAGACGTGCCACCGAGCAGCACGGATGGGTTGCACGCCACTTCGTACAGCACGCAATCTCTTTGCGAATATGTTCAAAAACAATCCCTTCATTTCGATATTCGGACGCTGGGAACCCCCACATGCCCGAGAAGCGCTCTCGTCTCTCATTTGTTTCTTTGGTGAGGGCGACAGGAGGATAACCACAGCGCTGAGAGTTGAAATAGCGAACTGCAGAAGCCGTCGGATTTGCATATAGCAGCCAGCCAGGAAGACAACCAATCCAAACAGTAAAAAGATAAAGCACACTCTAAGTAACAGGTTAACAGAACTAAAAATTTTCCCACACATTTCCACTAAAGAAAGAGGAACAAAAATCGGTTTCTTGGAAACGCGTTCGGGTGGGGAAAATGCCAAAATGTACGGCTCTCACTGTTTAAACTACTAAAAAAATATGCTGGATCTCTTAGCGAAAATGGCAGCTTCAACGGATAGATTTTGCAGCCACGAAAGCACGCGTAACGCAGATTAGCATAAAATATCCAATTCTCACTTGTTTTTCGGAGGTTTGTAAAAATGACGATATGCCCTTTTTGCGCAGAACCGGCTTAAGGTTCGCCCTGTCACCACTGCATAATCTGGATCTCTTTCATTGGGAATAAAGCGATCGAAGCGTGAAGCTCGCGGTGTGGCGCCGAAGATGGGGACACCTGGACACGACTTACCCCGAAGGCACCGCTTGTGCTGTCAAGAATGTGTTTATTGGTCCGTTACCGAGCAGTGGATATACGCATTACCAACAAGAATCTGTCTCCGCGGGAAGGTGTTTACAGACTCGTCACGCAACGGGTCTACTTGTCACAATATCTAGGGTAAAGCTGACAAATCTCTTCTACAGCAACTCAGCTAGCAAATAAATTCTCTGGATTTCATAGAAGTCACTGCTGCCTTACGGAACTTGCAACAGCCGTCACTGCACCCTGTCCTAAGGCACACGAATCCGGTGTCCGCACACTTGGCAGGTAACCCTGCAGCCAGCCAAGTGTTGGGTCAGATGTGATAATGCGCTGCCTGACAGGGCTATCTCACACCTCAGGGGGCAGGGCTGGGTCAATACAGAGCAATGGCGGAATGATTACTTACTCGTACTTACTTACTCATGGAGCTGAGCCCTTCTTGAGGAGAAGCCAAATCTACAGCTACTCAATTTCCCAGCATTTTTTGGAACCCGAAGGTTCATTACCCTGTTCACAACAGCCCTCCACTGGTCCCTATCCTGAGCCACATCAATTCAATCACACTTCCCACACCTCTACTTCATTTCGTTGTTTCAGGTTCAAGCTTCTCTTTCCATTTATTGTTCCTCCAATCCGAACTACAAGTCCAGCCCATCATTTAACGCCACAGCGTCACTTGGAAACATAAGCAGTTCACAAGCCGCGTTACGAAACAATTAATCACGATATGAAGAACGCCGAATGGTTGCAGGAGGTTACAGAAACATGAGGAATCCGTTATCCCACTCCTGCCGCGCGTTGTCTGTGAGGCACACGCTGAACTTTTAAACATTTAAATAAACTCAACGCTTAAAATTGTTAACATGGGGATAGACGATGATTCAGGTGTTAGATGTCAGCCAACCGCCTGAAGAGGGAGAATACTCAAGTGTCGAAACGTCATATTCACTAAATATACTTCAGCCAAATGCACAACGTCCACCGTGAACGCCATACAATGAGTCGCCCTTTGGCTGGAGCGTTCACGTATTAATTTGTAAGTTACGTTCAGACGTGTCACGCCTCTGGTACATCACAAGTTAACTCCTACTTAATGCTGGAGCCTTATCACCGCAGGTTTCCCTTCTTTTCCTGTGTTACATTGATCCAGTAGGGAAATTTCTCGATACATCGCATTAATCGCCATTTGTCATTGGCTTTATCACGCAGAATATATTTCGCGCACTGATATATACAACAAACACGGACTGAGTTATGGGCACACCGTAGCTACTTAAAAAATGTGCACAGATACCGCACGACCCATACACCGATTGTTTCTATAATTTAACATAGCCTGCGCTAAACTGGTTACACTGTAGTGTCACTTAACTGCAACAAGAAGACCGTGATTTACGAGTACTCGACTATATTTCAGTAGTTCAAACCGCGTTAAATTCTGTTAAGCTGAACTGTCAAATTACGGGATCAAGAGGACCATGATTTATGAGAATTTAGTTTGTTTCTGCAGTTTAAAATGTGTTAAATTCGTTAAACTGACATGCCCGGGTTGCTCCATCAAGAAGCCCGTGACTGCTTCTAAACACTTAACGTGATTACCTGTAAGTCTGTTGTATAGATCAAAAAGGCCGTGGTTTACAAGAGTTCGCTCATTCCTAGATTTTAACATACTATCACGTGTATGAGTAACTATAGACGGGGTTTTGGATAATTGGATTTATTGACTACTTACAGGTAGTAACTACAAATAACCACAACACTATCGCTAATCTCCACCCTTTACACATCATGCTGTCTTTTTCAGCCCGAAGTGTCTTCACTAGACCTTTCCTGGTAACAGCTTCTAACAATGGCTATTCCTCTGCTTCCGGACTCAAGCCTTCTCTGAATGGCGGCTACCTTCCAACTAAATTATTCTTGCTTTAACTGTCCTCATTATAACCCCATTTTTACGGACCGAGTTGAAAACACCTTTTCCAATGGTACCTCTACTGTTGCATGCGTATCCGTTGCCTAGAAACATCTCTGGTATATTTGCATATCTCTCGGTTGTTGCATAGTAACGGCTCTACATGCTACAGTACCTTACTCTAAATATCTCCGGGTGCAGAAAGAACAACCTTCTTTCTGTCAGAACAGTTGATTCTTAAAGAACTTAATAAATTTAAGCAATTTAACCAACTGAACAATAGGAGTTTAGCATCGAATTGCACGAGAAGATGATAATGCATGGTGATAAATGAATTCTGCTGAGAGAGAGGATTGCGTCCAACTTAAAGGTGCTGTCCAGGATGACGCGTGGTGAGAATAGCCAGAACTACTTGTATAAACAACTTCAGGAAATCCTGAACATAATCCCAGGATGTGATCGCTACATTAACCCGTTCGGCAAATTCGGATGTGTACAATGGTGTGCTGATAGCCGGAATAGCTCAGGCAGTATACCAGCCCATCTATTGTAAGAAATGAGAGTCGAGGTTCGACTCTCGGCAGAGGCGAGAGATTGTTCTCTTCCCCTCAGAGTCCATACTGAATATGGGACTCCTCCGCTGTCCTATTTAATGCATTTCAGGGGTAATTTCCCTCCGGGGTGGGGTGAAGCCGACCACTCACCTTAATGTAATGCCAAGGTCAAGAATGCGTGAAAATGTACTTCCATTTTCCAACGCGTCTTCATTGCGTGGTGCTTAATTAACACAGGAACTTAAGTTTTTATGTAATCTTTACATAACTCGCAGCTCATTGAAAACGTGTGCTCGTAGTAACGACAAACCATATGAAATTTTACCTAGATTAGTTGCCCCTACGGAGGTACACTAAAAGACGTACAGGCACACATGATGAATATAACATATGCGCGCACGATGTTCCAAAACGAGTAAAATTATGTCTTGGTTTATTCAGTTCATTTGATATGGTATGACCTGAAGGGTACACTTATCTACTAGTGGAGCTGAGCCCTTCTTGAGGAGCCGCCAATTCTGCAGCTACTCAAGAATTTCCCAGCATTTTATGGAACCCAACGATTCATTACCGTGTTCACAAGAGCCCTCAACTTGTCTCTATCCTCAGCCAGATCAATCCAATCCATACCATCCCATCCTATCTCTCTAAGATCCATTTTAATATTGTTCACAACCTACGCCTTGGTCTTCACAAAGGTCTCTTTCCAGTTGGCTTTCCCACCAATATTCTATATGCATTCCTCTTCTACCCCATTCATGCTACATTCCTTGCCCACCTCATCCTCCTTGACTTGATCATTCTAATTATACTTGGAGAAGAGTACAAGTTATGAAGCTCCTCATTATGCAGTTTTCTCCANAAGAGCCCTCAACTTGTCTCTATCCTCAGCCAGATCAATCCAATCCATACCATCCCATCCTATCTCTCTAAGATCCATTTTAATATTGTTCACAACCTACGCCTTGGTCTTCCCAGAGGTCTCTTTCCAGTTGGCTTTCCCACCAATATTCTATATGCATTCCTCTTCTACCCCATTCATGCTACATTCCTTGCCCACCTCATCCTCCTTGACTTGATCATTCTAATTATACTTGGAGAAGAGTACAAGTTATGAAGCTCCTCATTATGCAGTTTTCTCCAACCTCCTGTCGCTTCATCTCACTTTGGTCCAAATGTTCTCCTCAACACCCTCTTGAAGAATACATATAAAAACTCAGGTTCCAAACTTCTTCGATTTTTGGACCTGCGGCTTCAAAGTACAAACCTTTCTGCATTTCATAACGGTTTCCATGGCAATGTGCAAAAGAGATGAGACACGAAACTCATTAATACAACGAGGCGCACTCTCGCGGGATCTCACCGCAACACCCGGCGCCTCCTTTCTCAGCGGACTCGACAGAGCACAGAAACAACTTACTGTGTAATCTGAATTCAAACAGCAGACAGGGACTGCCAAAGTTCTGAAATCTATCCAGTTTGTTTTCATAACAGATACCCTTGATGAGAGATCGGCCAAGTAAAAGCAGATTCTAAAGGGTTCTCATGATGGTGGGTGACACACAGAATTACTGGGTATTTGGACTTTTTCCATCGTCCTGAATTCTAGGTAACAGAGGACACATTTCCGAAACCTGATCTGTTTCCGATATGTCGTGTCCTTTGTTACCTAGATTTCAGGACGATGGAAAAAGTCCAAATACCCAGTAATTCCGTCGGCCAAGTAAAGTTAAGCCCCAAGCAAAGACTGAACATGTGAGAACGTACAGGTTGGTCAGACCTGTCGCAATGATTCTTTTATTGCGAGTGGGGTGGGACTAAGTCTCTTGTACTGCGGCCACTTCTGGCCTATTGTACCAGCCCCAGATGATAGGTGAGGGTGATTGTGGAGCAATTGGTGGAATGAAGATTGACAGGGGAAACCGAAGTACTCGGAGAAAACCTGCCCCAGCGCCACTTTGTCCACCATAAATCCCACTTGACAAGACCCGGGATCGAACCCGGGCCGCCGCGGTGAGAAGCCAGCGGCTAACCGCTTGAGCTATGACGCGGCCTTGTTGCACTGATAGTGGCGATGATAGATAAGCTCTGGACAGCGACGTATCTTTGTTTAACGACGCTTTTCAACAGCAGACGTTACGTTAAAGTGAACAGGAGGACGGTACGTGTTTTGGACAACTGGTTGCACAAGCCGTCATCTGATCAACCGACAAGATTTACGGCACGACAGCTTTCCAGACCCGATCGTCGAATTAATTGGTCAAAATATTATCTGCTTTTACGGGTCCCAAATGCTCATAACAGTGCAAACAAAGGTCCGCCTCTGAACTACATTCTCAGCCACAGTAATAGGGGACATCGAAAATATGAAAATATTTATTTACACGTATGATTTATAGGCGGACAGACGGCAAAGTTGCTGAAGTGTTGTCTAACTTCTCAGTGTTATTGTGAAGCCTTCTGCATTGATTGACTTGTATTTTAGTTCGCCCCAGCATCGCCTGGGTAAAGCAAACAGCTGACAGCGTTCCATTGTGTAAGAAACTTGCTCCAGAGTTAAACCACCTTCAACAATCTATGTGAAGACTTCCATCCCGCCACGGTCCACTGCGACATCGGCTGCACTGAGAACATAAGCGGCTTATGTCACTTCCGGTAGTTCAGAAGAGCGGAAACATCAGATCCTAATCTGTCTCTGCCTGCCTGTTCCCACACTCTCCCACTTCTTCACACTCCTTCTTGTTTGCGGCGCTGTCAGTATTGTCTACATTATGCAGCATCAAATTATATGACACATTACTTAAAACTTATTTTCAGGGAAGCGGTCGTGGCCTATTCCAGGTAATGGAGGTAAAGTTGTCCCTGTGCTTAACTACTTGAGCACTACGCCATGAAGACGTATAGGGGAATGGATGTATAGATCCTCACATTCTTGGCCTCGGCTCTAGTTGGAAGTGAGTGGTCAGCTCCACGCTCCAGCAGCTTTATCCCGGGTGCCCATTGAATAGGAAGCTGGGTGGGACCCAGAGCCAGGCTGGACGATAAGGAAAATCTTGCCCTTACATGGACTCGAACTTCGACCCCTCTGTCATCCAGCCAGTAAGCAGGCGCTATATCGACTGAGCTATCCCGGTTCCATGTAATATCCTACTACTTTCCTGGAGGAACTGAGAAAAGTCATTACCGCTGTGTTAGACCGCTTGTTCTATCTTGAATCTGTTTCCTCCCCTTGTCATATGCTTCCCACTTATCTCACACATCCCCCTTTATCTACGTTCTTCCCTTATTCTTTCTTTCCTTCCCCTGCCTCTTCCTATTTCGCCTCCTGCTCATCTCGACGCTGTAAGCAGCTCAGAATACACAGTGACGCATATTAGGATGATCAGTGAATAACAAACTGGAGAGCGTCTGGAAGGAAGAAATAGTGAATTGGTATGAAGTTCTGCCTGAGGAAACACGAGAAATCACCGGCGGGACAGCTGCTGCCTTCTCAAAAGCCAATTTAGATTTATTTTTATAAGATACTAAGTCTGAATGAGGGATTTGACACTGAGGTTCCTTATCTCTTCAAAGCTAACAGCGGAGAGAGCGCCATATTGCGCGTGTGGATCCCACGTAACACCGCCAGATATTTCGCGTCCTACAAGCCGCTCCCTGGCACAATAAGGATATAACTGTCGAGACATATTACCATTCCATTTGCACACGTAGAACACACTCCAGTAGCAGCCTGAGTGCAGAACGCTACACGTAACATCATAACTGTCGCAAGGAACTAAATCAAAATGGTTCCCAGTGTCACACAACAAAATGGAGACATACATATGTATGACGTTCCTTTGTTTGTTGCGAGTAATATGAGATACCGTTACCATAGGAACCACAGATGTCATACCTTCAATGGCAAGATTCCATAAACCGAATTCACATACGAAGCTTGTCACCTAATAAAGATCTGATGATTTGTGTTTGAATTTCATACGAGAAGTGTACACGCAAAAACACGTGAATGTGATCTGTTCGGTATTGGTCGAATGTTCGAAATGAACTCCAGTTTACTTCGAGAAAAGTTATGATGAAACATCAGTGTTATAGCTACAGTAGTATTCAATATGTTAAACATTTCTAATGCACAATGGTAACCATACCGACCATCTATTTCTTAACTTCGAAGAACCGTGCATTTTGTGAAGAATGCATTTGCTTTGTATGCTTCACACAACAGACGGCAGTCAATTCCCTGAACAGCATTAACTTCCTGGTCTTTGTACGGAGACCAGTGTCTTTTCTGTCAGGTAGGAAATATTTTACATAACTTGTACTCTTCTCCAAGTATAATTAGAATGATCAAGTCAAGGAGGATGAGGTGGGCAGGGCATGTAGCACGAATGGAGAAGAGTACTGCGTATAGAATATTGGTGGGAAATTGAGAAGGAAGGAGACCACGGGGAAGACCAAGGCGTAGGTAGGTGGACAATATTAAAATGGATCTTAGAGAGACAGGATGGGATGGTATGGATTGGATTGATCTGGCTCAGGATTGGGACCAGTGCAGGGTTCTTGTGAACATGGTAATGAACCTTCGGGTTCCATAAAATGCTGGGAAATTCTTGAGTAGCTGCAGAATTGGCGGCTCCTCAAAAAGGGCTCAGCTACATAAGTAAGTAAGGAAATATTTTATACACTTCTTACATAAACCTAAGGCCACAAGGAAGTGGTGGGGTAGAGGTGAAACCCCAGCTGTGGACACAGCTTGCCGGCTGGTGAATCCTTGACTGCTTGGTCTACGAGTATACATTGTGGAAGCCTACTGATAACAAGTGATCGTACCCCGGACTAAGACCAGGTACTCCTGCCTATCTGTAACTAGGAGCGCTCAGAAAGATACAGCTGTCTTTGTGCTTAATTATACACCACACCATGAAGGCGTATGGGGTGTGGAGGTACACCTAGACGGATGTGAGAAGATGCTTCTGACATGTATCGGATATGAAGCTGGGTGGGTTCCAGTCCCCGTCAGGACCGTGTGGAAGAGAAATATCCCTGGACCCCCGCCGGATATCGAAGCCTGGCCGTCCGTAGCCTAACCACTACGTTGTCTGAGTTGAACTGGACTTTCAGAAAGATATAAAAAGAAAGAACTCATGAGCTCATTGTAAAGTAGGCTTTCTACTTGAAGTATCTTACGGCTTATCCGTGTGCTTTCTTAAGTGTCATTTTGTCCCATAGTTATCCATTATAAAGTAAGTTTCTTTTTTCTCCGACTTTGTGTACCTGTTGCGCTTGTACCACTGTGTCACTAAACATCCGCGAATTGAGTGGTATTCCCCGCGGCATACACAGTGGTATCTGCGCGAACAAGAGGTGACCAGGGACGGACCAACTCTCACGTAATTCAGACAGCATAAAGACGCTTCCAATGAACCTCGTCGTCCCGAGTTCAGACTCCAACTGTTACTGTACAATCATTTTCAGATTACAATGGAACACAAAATAATCTCACGGGGATCTTCGGTTATTCGATCGTTTTTATGGCATCCAACATTTGAAGACCAGACAGCTATACCGACTGTCCCGACAGGATTTCCGAGATATTTCTCAGTCCATTCATGAAGTGTTGGAATACTGCATTGAATTAGTCACACGTTCTTTTCCTTCCTCATTCCTTCCAATTCATTACTCGCCAATCATCCAATCATACAACGCTACGTAGTTTGAGCTACAGGCAGAGTCGTTTAATAAGCATCTCGGTCGCAATTGGGCAAGGCTGATCTCCATGGCGTCCGAAGGCAACTCATGGAGGCTCTAGCTTAGCTCCAGGAAGTGCAGTGCAGTCCTGCGACGAGGTGTAAGAGTTTTTCTTTGCTTTCAACTGTTTTAATTAACAGGGACTGTGGGGGCACTGTTATATGTCACCAACCACTCATTCCCATGGCTACATGGTATGGAAAATAAAATACAGGAGTTCGTGGGCAATGAATTATCAATGAGCAAACATCAGGACGTCAGGGAGCGACGCGACGCCCGCGGCCATGTTCTGGATACAACTCGAAGCAGGCAGACGACGCGCGCTCTAACCAGAGATGCACCGCTCCCTCACGAAGTGTCTGCGTGCCGTTTGGGTCCCTCGAAACCGTCAGCTACTCAGGCCGGAGAGAGATAAACTAGACTGACTGAAGTTTCTCGCAGTTTCCATCGGTTGTCGAGACAAACGCCGGGATATTGGGTAAGGTTAGGCCAGCAGCACTTCCTACAACATCCATTCCAATTCAGTGTTCACTATTATCCTGCCATCCTGACGCACTGACCGCGTCCTCGCTCTATTCCCAGCCAAGTAGCCGGTCGAAGTTGAACTCCCACGCTCAGAGACTGAGAATGTGATACTGTGCTGCGTGATCAGGGTTGTGAGGCGGTGACAGATGAGTATGTAGGTATGGTGAAGAAGAAACTGGGAGGCAGATGTTCTCACGTGACACTCCGTCCATTAGGAGTGTCACGTGAAGTCAGCCAGGATTGAAACCGGGTCTCCAAACTGAAAAGTCATCACTCAAACACCTGACCTACGGCACGGTCAAGCGTCGTTAAATAAACCATAAAAGGAATCAAATTATTCTCCTTCATTAACGTCTTCCTTCTCTCCCATTTTCTTTCATTCCCCCCCCCCCCCCCCCCCCGTCTCCTTGCATCCCACATCCGTAACAAACTCTGGCCGGAATGTGACGCCGTGTAGTCCAGTAGAAATTCAAGGACTATTCCGAGTAACGTTCTGCCTTGCAAGCGTGCTAGTTCCTTTACTTACTATTACACCCTGAAGATGTAAGCATTTCGTCCCTCCGAAACTTCGATGAACCCAGAAGCCAGTTCTGTTCATGCTCACAGCTGTGAGAACTTCAAATCCAATAAATTCTGTTATGGTGCTCCCTCAATGGGAAATGTTGCACATAGGAACAGTCGCAAGCTGAGAGAATACACGACCAACCCCCTGCACCGGTGGTGTGGGTGGGAAAGGCAGTGTTGCGACTGATTGTGTGCGCAAGGCGTAACATGTGGTCAGGAGACCGTAACGGCCCTCAGCAGGGGCGGAACACTGAACAGGGGTGTCCTCCACGGCACGTGACCGCAG
The DNA here is from genome assembly GCF_002891405.2 of Cryptotermes secundus. Lineage (NCBI taxonomy): Eukaryota > Metazoa > Arthropoda > Insecta > Blattodea > Kalotermitidae > Cryptotermes > Cryptotermes secundus. The sequence continues at coordinate 776,635 of NW_019726227.1, forward strand.
GTGCCCACTTCCGAACAGGAAACGCGACAGCGCTCAAGAGCTGACAGAAATATCAACTTAACCTTCTTCACCGTGTTGCACCTATCTTGAGCCAGCTGCATCCTACCAACCTAAAATTCTGCCTGCTCGGTTCGACTGTCAGTCGGGACACCGGGTATCCCCACTGAGGGAGTTTCGTGGTCTTCCTGTCCCTCCAGGCAAATTCTGAAATAGTACTTCGACCTACGGCCGCTTCCTTCCAGATCCTTTCCAATTCATCATCCATCCTTCCATTCGACGCTATGGAGTCTGAGATACTGAGAGCGTCGTTAAATAAACCACAAAACAAATACATTTTAATATTATCTTCCATATCCGGCTACGCAACATCTGTCAAGCTCTCCTCTTTGCAGAATGTCGAACCAGAATTCGCTGCGCTTTGCATCCTCCATGCATGCTACATGTCCTGTAGTTCTCATCATCCGTGTTGTAGGTCGCATATCTGGGTTGGAAAGATGACACAAAATGTTTACAGAGTTTCGATAGGGAAATCTCTTTAACGGATGGTCACGTGGGGTAGATGGGAGAATAATATTGAGATGAAGTTTCGGAAACAGTTTGTGATGACGGTGAGTTATAATATGAGTGGCAAAACTTCAGGTTAGGCTGCTTGTTTTTAGCATTATGACTTCGTGACACAATTTTCCGACAGCCGCTGTGCTCCAATCCGCTCTTCCTGGGGGAGTGGATTTGATTTAAATCGCTTCTTAGGAGCGCGAGGCGACGTGACGTCACACAACAGCCGTTCTCTTGTTTGAGTGTCTAATTTCCTGGGCCGCTTTCTCAAAGAGAAGAGGAGTCAGCACTCCGGAACTAAAGGAACACAGCCGCAACACATATTCTTCTTCTTCTTACCGTCTCCTTCCTTTCCTTCATCCTTGTTCGACTTCCCACTCTTCCCATTCTATCTCAGCCCCCTTTTCGGCTATCATCGCCCCTTCCTTTTGGTGCAGCTGCAAAGAAGAAATGTAAAAATGCGCCGTACTAGCTTTGCCGTGACTGTCTGTCAGTAATTATCATCTCGAGAACCGCTGAACGGATTTTCATGAAACTTGATATTAGGACATTCCAAATATGGTTAAAATAAATTACTTATTGAGGGCTAAATTCGTTTCTGCGGGCATTTCTAGTGTAATCTGATAGATTTTGATCGCAGCGGTGCATTTCAGGTTGAATGACCGGTCGACCGAACGACTGGCTGATCGAATGATTTCATAGTTCCGAAATGCAGAACTGCCCGAAACAGTAGCATCCAGGCTACACTGTAATCTATTGTAATTCATGCCTCAACTGCGAATTATTCTCACCGAAGTGAAAGATTTGTAAATATGGCAACCCTGGTATCTCTCTCAATATGGAACGAGGATGTCTCAAGGCGCCTATTATCCTTCTGATCCTGAGACTGAGTTGCAGCGACTTTGCTGCCCCCTCGAGGGAGCTTCTCCAACTAGAGCGAGAAGAGGAAATATCACAGCGCAGGAAATAATTTCACTTGTCTCAAACAAACGCGGCCTAAGTAGGCGGCCATCACGGCCTCATGCTGCATCCATTCCGCTCGTGTCACCATGTCTACAGAAATGCTCAAGATACCGCAACTTTAACAGGTGTTGAAGATAAAGCTAAGAAAAGCACCGAGCCTGTACTGACGTCACACATCGGAGTACTTAGTACTGCTAAATATCGGCTTACATCACTTCCCTTTACGTTCTCTTGGAGCCTTGACCTCCGCTGCGACTAGTGCTTATTCTTCCTTGCCATGTACTTCAGCATCCACCTCTTCAATTTCAACTCCCGTGAAGCATTCTCTCTATCTACAATTATACACCCCGTCAACATTACATCTGCAGTTTCGATTCGGCACTGATGTTCATGCGATTTGCATTGTCCTCCGGTTTCTGACATCCTGTAATTTATTTCTGGCGACTACTCACGTTTCGGAGGAGTATGCTGCCTCAAAACTGCACGTCATCAGAACCATGACACAACCTGCTGTTTCCCTTGGTGTCTGTCACTTCGAAGCTGAACTCGCAACCCGGAGAATCGCTGAAATTTCAAGTATCATTGTATACGCGGTACAGTTGTCTCTGTATGTAATCAATTAAGTACTATGCCATGAACATGTATGTGGGGAGTGGAGGTATAGCTCCACCATTCTTGGCCTTGGCACTAGATAGACCTGCGTGGTCAGTATGCGCCCGGTACACTTCGGACAGGAGGCTGGGTGGGCCCAAGAACCGGTGTGGATGCTCTGGAAAAGTGGAAAACCTTGCCCCGCCCCGGCGTTCGAACCCCGGTCATCCAGCCCACAGCCCGTCGTTATACTGATCTCTCCCGACCATTTCTAACTACTACTACTACTACTACTACTACTACTACTATCATCACGTATTTATTTTTGTGTTCATGCTGCAGGACATGACTGTTGATAGCGTTCGCAAGAACCCACAACTGGGCTCTACCCTGAGCCAGATGAATCCAGACCATATTCTGACACGGAATTTCTCTAAGATCAATTTTAATAATATCCCCCATCTACGCCTTGGTTTCCTAAGTGATCCTTTCCTTTATGTGATATGTCCAATGTTATTCTCCTCTTCAGAGTTCATATACACATGGAGTTATGAACACCACTGTCTTCTTGGATATAAGGCAGCATAAAGTGGTAACAGTTTGCAGACGTTTCGGATAAATAGACTGTTTCCAACTTCAGGGTCGAAAAATAAGTCGGACATGCAAGGAACATGCAGTAGCTTTCCTTCATACTCTTCGGCCCTGAAGATAAAGGTAGTGTGTTCCTCCGAAACATCAGTAATCTTCTACCAGACTATACGGCCTCAAATCCAAAAAATGGGACCCTGAATTATACTCTGTGATATAGCGATCCCAGTAACATTTGGTGAAGGTACTGTTTGTAATGCTCCTCATGATGTGACATTATCGAGCTTCCTGCTATTATCATCATTATCGTTGTTGTTTTCGGCAAAACACTCTTTTAATGGACAAGATTATTAACATCAAACAATGCACTGGTTCGGCTGTTTTCAAAGAACATGTGTGTTGGAAGACATGCCACTCCGGCCCATCCTCCAACGAGAAATGTTAGCACCTTGGCGTCATCTCTGTCAATGGACAGCATCCGATAGCTTGTAGCCTGTAGCTAAACAGATGACGCCATTTCAGGATCGCCTCAGTGGGAATATGGCGGACACGGCTGAAGAAAGGAAAAGCAACAGCTCACACTCCTAGAGCGATGTCTTTCAAAATGCGTCACCACTGTTCTCTGAGATTAAATATTTTTATTTATTTATTTGCCGGGTAACTACAAGTATTTTATTGAGACATACGGTAGCTTACTTGGTAGAGGCACAATGCTACAAGTCGGAAGTTCGCGGGTTCGATTTCCGAAGAGGTCATTGGATTTTTCAATTGACCTAACTCTTACCGCCGCACTATGGCCCTGGGGTCGCTTAGCCTCTAACAGAAATGAGTATCAAGAATATTTTTAGGGGTAAAGGGCGGCCGGCGCTTAAGACTGACAACCTCACCGCCATCTGTGAATCAATTGCCGATAGAAATGTGGAAGCCTCGACGTCTCACAACCCTATGGGCCTCCGTGGCCTGTTATAAGGATAGCTTTACCTTTACCTTACTAGTTGGATGCGAGTGGTCAACTTCACGTCCCAGCCGTTCTACCCATCGGAAATTGGGTAGGCCCCAGGGTCGATCTGAGCACCGTGTCAAGAATCGAAACCCGGACCGTCCAGCCCGTATCCCGTCACTATATCGGCTGAGCTACCCGATTCAGTCCATCGCTGGTTCTTGTGGCCTCAAACACAGGAAAGTACGAGTAGCTGCTTTTGAGCGCCAAGACAATCATAGCCCCTTCTTGCACCAAGCAGCACAATTACAGGCCTAGGAGGGGCGACGGGAGGTGGAGAAGGCGCTGACACAAAGGCATTTAGAACCGAAACAAGATGTCCCCCAGGACTCCATATTTCAGTTCATTCTTTCCGTTGAAGCACTCTACCATCAAAGAAAACGCATTCCTTTGAACCTCATCAGATGACCCCTAGAGACTTCCCAGTACATTGTTGCCAACGTAACAAATCAATGTTCTTCGACTGTGATCTTCTGGGATACGATGCCGAGTAGTCTTGTAGATGGCTTGCAACGTAGCACCAACAAGCGCTCCACATTCATCACGCACCGTATCACCGCCCAGGACCCTGCGCTGTGTAGCGGTCACCATTGTGGCGCCGTGTAATCTGGTAGTTACCAAGGTTTCGGTGGAAGTTACTATCTCAAATTACGAGGTACTTTTCTAACCTGCAGATGAAAGCATCAGCTCCCTCCGAAACGATGGTTGTACTGGGCAGCAATTACAGATTCACGCGCATAGAATTATGCTGTAAACATAAAAGTTATGTAAAAAAAGGTTAAGTTACCCCTGTAACAGGCCGTTGAGAGACGTCGAGGCTTCCACATTTCTATAGACAGTTGGCTCACAGATGGCGGTGAGGTTGTCAACCGGTAGGAGAGCCAGAAGGAAAGAGAACACTAGGAAGACACAGATGTGGCTGGGAGGATAATATTAAGATCGATTTTCGAGAGATATGAGTTGGCATGGACTGCATTGATCTGCCTCAGGACGGATAGGGTTCCACAGAATGCTGGGAATTCCCCGAGTGGCTCAATTCCATTGACCTACTTCTGTGCTGTTCTTTACAAACCGGCTTCGCTCGTGCTGTCTTGCTGCACACCAGATAGCTCAGTCACTATAGTGACTATGCTAGGTGTGAAGGTAGGAAAACCTGGGGTTCAATTTCCGATAGGTGACAGAAATATTTCTCTTCACCACAGTGTCCGGACAAGCTGCAGCCCGCCCAACCATCCAGTGGGAACGGGGCTCATTTCCTGCAGCGAAGGCGGCCGGCACGTGTAGCTAATCACTCGGCTTCAGTTTTGTGCCCAGCTTAAGACTGAGTGGAGCTATATTTCCATTCCCCCATACGTCCTCACTGCCGGTAACGGTAGCCGAGCGGTCTAAGGCATGTACTGTCTTCGCTTGCTTGGAAATCGGGATCGTGGGTTCGAATCCCACTCAGGGCATGGATGTTTAGTTTGTGTGTGTGCGTTTTTCTGTGTTTGTGTACAGGTACAGGCCTTGCGACGAGCTGATCACCAGCCCAGGGAGTCCTACCGAATGTGTAAGAACTAGAAAAACCGAAGTGAACGGAGAAGTTCGTGGAGGTAGGCCTAGGCCCACTGGGGCTGTAGTGCCAAGGAAAAAAAATACGTCTTCACTACGTTGTGCGTAATTTAGTACAGTGACCACTTAAATTTCATCACTTCCGTTCGTCTTCATTCTGTATCCCTATAAGCCATTCCTCTTCCTCTCCTGCCTCCACGTCCCACCTCCCACACGCCATTGTTACATCAGCGTTCCGTTGGTTACACGAGACGACGCTCCCTGGGGAGATCAGCAGATCTGACTAGCTAACGCAATTACATCAGAAAACGCAGCCGTCAAGTTACCACAAACTGGTACGATTCGGTTCCTAGTACACGGTTCTCAATCCACCAGCAGCCCGCAAACAACTGACGAGGTACTGCTGCGGGAGCTGACGTTCTCGCGGCGGTCAAGGTGAAGTCTTCCGGGATGTGACGCCGTGTGGGAACATAAGCTGGAAGCGGGAGTGACATGGTCCACGGTACTATCCTACTTTCACCTGAAGGACCAGTGGGAATAGAACAGCCAGTGTCCCAGCTGAGATTCGAACCGGGTACCTTCTGAACACGAATCTAGAGCTTTATCGCTGCGCCAATCTGCTCGATAGGTAAACATTTAAATCTGTCTCTGTGCTTAATTAGTTGAGCATTATGCTGTGAAGACATAGGTAGGAGTTGAGGTACTGCTCCATCCTTGACTTCGGCACTAGATGGAGGTGAGTGGTCAGTTTCATGCTCCGGCCGCTTTACCTCCGGGAAGAGTCCCCGGTGTCCATTGGATAGGAGGTTCGGTGAGCCCCACATCCAATCTGGACGCTGTGGAGAATAGGAAAATGTCGTGGCCTTGACATGACTACTTACATCGAATGAAGAGTGTGAATGGAATATATCAAAACCCCCGTGACATTTTAACGGGGCTGCAGTGTGTATTCCTGACGGCAATGTGACTTGTAATGACTTCTGCTGAGGCGATTTGCTTTATTGACTTACTCAGATACTAAAGTTTGTTCTACGATAACCCTCATTTGTTTGTGTTGGTACACGAACCGGACATAACCCGCAGGTGTCTCCACTTATCGCGGCAATCCGTTGCGTCATCTGTGCAACGCAACTGTCTGCGGGTTGCTTCACGACCCTGACAGTAACCAGACTATAGGCGCCCAGTTGTAGAACGCCTGACAGTCGCATGGCTCTTGGCCGAAGGACATTTTGGGACCCTATTACAATTATATCAGTCGCCATAGCGAATGATGACGGGATGGACAGGCGGGGTTTGATTCCCAGCAGAGACAAAATTTGTCTCTACTCCACAGCATCCAGACCGGCTCTGAGGCCCACCCAGCCTCCTAGCCAATGGAAACCTGGATATTTTTCCCCGGGGGTAAAGCGGCTGGGGCGTGAAGCTGACACTACCCTCCATTTAGTGCAGAGATCAAGCATGGTGGAATTATACCTCCATTCCCTCATGCGCCTTTGTGGCGTGGTGCCTAATTAATTAAGAGCAGGGACAACTACACCTTATCTGCAATTGTGAAAGTATTTTTTTGTTAAACAATTATTGGAAATATAAGAGCACATTTATAGAAAAATGCGAAAATCTCTGAACTAGCAGCCCTTGCTCGAAGGGAACATTAAGTACATAAATTAAGAAGAAAAAAAAGCGTTGCCTTCACTGAGGCTCGCTGATTCATCTCACTCTTGAACAAGGCACAAGACACTTCAGCACTTTGCACTGCTTTCCACGAAACCTAAGCTTTTTCCACAATTCAGAGTTTAAAAATCTGTACTACATCAGGAGAAGTAAGCGACAGACTTATCCGTGTGCTTGAACACTATGCTATGAAGACGTATGGGGGAGTGGAGGTATAGCTTCAAGCCCCGGAAGCTTTAACCCCATGGGAAAGAGTCCTTGCCAAAGAAGGCTGGGTGGGCCCCAGTGCCGGTCTGGACGCTGTGAAGTAGAGATAAACCTTTCGCATCTGCCTGGAATCGAACTCGAGCCATCCATCCCGTATTCCGTCGCTATCCCGTGCCCATAAGCAATACCATGGACAAATGTTAAAATTTCACAGAACAATTCGGGGGCCCCATGTGGCCGCTCTGCCCGCTTACCGGTAAGTCCGCCCCTGGTAACTGATAAACTGAAAGTGATTTAGAAAGAAACTGTTATGATCTAATCGAAGTGTTCTACAAGCATTTGCCTGGAGTGGCTGAGGAAGACAACGGAAACTCCAGTCACGATATCAGGTGTCCTGACTGAGAATCGAACAGAGCTCCACAAGAAGCGATGCCATTGAGTCCACCTGTCTGGATACAAAGTTAAATGGAAAGGTGATTATGAATGACAAACAGAAGAGAGTGCTGAAGGAATCTGCAGCGGCATATTATTTTGTGCCGGCATTCACTGCGAGACTGAGGAAAACCCGTAAAAACTGGAACTGTAAATTCTCCAGAACTCAAACCGGGTGCGTTACGTGTGAGTGGTAACTAACTCGCCTGCAAGTTAGGCAAGCTGCAACTTGAGTCCAGCCATATGCATGTGCGTATCTACAAGCAAATATTGGCAGACAGACACGTTCAAGCCATTACTCTCTCTCTCTCTCTCTCTCTCTCTGACCGGAAATCATTCGCTTTATCAGGCAACAAACCAAGATTGTCTTGAGCAAATAAAACCTACACTAATGACATCTGTTGTGCCAAATGGAGGCTCGTTCCGCTGACACACGCCAACTTACTCCAGGTTCAGAGTCAACATACGATTCATTCTGAACAGTCTTAACCCTTTCCAAGCTACGAACGAGAATTCTCGTTCAGGAACGTCACATTGTGTTTAACATTACCATTGAAACAAATATCTGTCAAGTCTTTTCTTTGTTAATTAAATTTATTTCGGGATGTGACGAAAGGAATTCATGTCTTAAGTTATTATGGATGTTATTACTAAACAAAAGAAGGCTCCCTGCAGGACTGTGGGGAAACGCGGGCAACTTGCGTCTTCCTTGTGTGCATTTTGCACAAGATGCATAAATTAAGCGCGTCACAAGTCACATATGCGCCGTTAATCCGAGTCATTGATCTCGGAAACCACTAGACGGATTTCGATTAAATTTTGTATCAGCGAGTTATACACCGGACTGTCTCGCACATAGGGACCTCGCAAACTGGGCAGGTGATATTGACTTTACTGGTGACAGACTTTGCCGTATCTCAGCCATTTTAATCGCAAAACGACTGTTGCTCTCAACCAATCATAAAGACGCCGAACTCTTTTACGTTTTACTTCTGGCACATGATCTTGCGGTTTATTTAACGACGCTGATTATATCTCTGATTATGCAGCGACAAAAGACAGGACTGGTGAGTAATTAATTGAAAAAAGGGAAGCCGCCGTGGCCTATTCAAGATACTATCCCAGCATCTGTCTGAGGGCTGTAGAAAATCAAGAAGAAATCTTTCATGATAGACGAGTCCCGACCAAGACTCGAACCGAACACTTCCTTAATATGATGACCGCTACATTAACCTGCTCAGTATTCGCGGTAAGAAATTAAAAGTGTGAAGTGCCCTCATATGGTAAGGTTCCCATACCAATTACACAGTTATTAAAGGGAGACAGAACTTACACACAGATATGNCGCTCAGTATTCGCGGTAAGAAATTAAAAGTGTGAAGTGCCCGCATATGGTAAGGTTCCCATATCAAGTTTCATAAAAATCCCTCAATTACACAGTTATTAAAGGGAGACAGAACTTACACACAGATATGATGCTATACTGTACGTTATATGGATTGAACTGGCCACAGATAGCACCAAATCGTGGTCTTGTGTGAACACGGTGATGACTCTTTTATATGAAGTCAAATGTCAAGTTACTATCCACGTACAACTCGTTTATTGCCTGAGTAGACTGTGTTACACAGAACTCGACATGTTTCGGCCTTACAAGGCCATCATCAGGGGAATAACTTATTAAAGGAAAACTCTACACTTCATATGTATATAACTTTAAACCCTTAAAATATCTGGGACATTCACTGTATATAGATAATATATCGGGAAAAGAGTCATATCAAAATATTTAATTTAATCTGAAAGCTTGGAATTCCTTTGCGACTGAATAAAAACATGTACCATGAACTTCGTTATGAAATAGGGGACTTGGTTCAAAGTCAATACAGAACTCGAAGACAAGCGCTTCGGAAAGATTCAAACTTTCGAATATTTACATTGGCGTCGGCGTCGGCGTCGACAGAAGAGAAGCTCACTTAGCTGAGGCACAAAAACTCCAGCCACGGAACATCTCAGTATACTGTGTTTCATTACATGGTTGGTCAGACTGTGGTCAACAATCACTTCAAAGTTACAAATTGTGTCTGATGAATCGATGTACTTGTCATGAGTTTCCAGTAATATTTATTTTTAAGATGGTTGAATTTTAAATTAAACTCTACAGAAAGATTTCATTTTATCTTCTTCGTTGATATGTATATGTTTATTAAAGCATAAATGTCTATTGTTCTGTGTTTGTAGAGCTCAACTTACAGTCGTAATAACTGTGTGTGCAACAAGAACAAGGCCAGCCAACATAAAAGCCGCAGACACTTGAGAGTGGCGTATCTGTCGGGTTCGGTTTACGGCAAGCGTCTAGAGCCTCTGGGTTGCGCATGAAGGGAAATGTGGCAGAAAGTAGAGAGGCAGTGGTTGCAGTTGCACTGTAGGAGTGAAGGTGACGTACTCCTGCTACACCCCATACACATCAAACAGCCCTTACCTCAGTCAGGGGACTACTGAAACCACTGCGCAGTCTGTTGATAGCAGACAGGACTCAATACACGTCCAGTGTTTCAGGTTGAACCTGTTATTTCCTCTTGCTTAAGCAACTGAAGGTACGGGTTAAACCAAGAAGGTTGGTGTGGCGGTAACTTGTATTCGAGATGTTGCCAGTTCGAATCTCGGTCGGGACACTGGCTAGCATGACTGAGGATTCTCGTGGATGTCCTCAGTCCCTCCAGGCAAATGCTGGTATGGTGCCTTGATCAGGCCACAACCGCTAAGACAGCGAGTTTTCCCCCCCATTTTCAACCATCCTACCGTTCGACGTTACACAGCCCGACCACTGACAGCGCCGTCAAATAGGAACCAAAAGTACGCGGGTTCGAAACGAGTCACGTTAACGAGCCAGGAGTAACACAGTCTTCCAGACCCAGATCCTGTATGGATGTCTTTAGTTCATTCTTACACTAAACGAATAAAACTAACATTCAGTACCACCGCGGCGGCTCCGGGTTCGATCCCGAGTCTGGTCAAGTGGGATTTGTGGTGGACAAAGTGGCGTTGGGGCAGGTTTTCTCCGAGTACTTCGGTTTCCCCTGCCAATCTTCATTCCACCAATTGCTCCACAGTCACCCTCACCTATCATCTGGGGCTGGTACAATAGGCCAGAAGTGACCGCAGTACAAGGGGCTTAGTCCCACCCCACTAGCAATAAAAAACATTCAGTAAAGATCATTCTGTCTGAAACCATGTTTCATTTCCTCGACTGCTGGAACGATTTCGATTAAATTTGATATTGTGGTCTGACAGTCCAGTCAGCAGGCTAAATTGATTAGAGCGGTGTTTCATTTCCGGCTAGGTTAGGCTTTTTTCTTTTTGACGCCCCATCCAGACCGGCTCTGCGCCCTGCTGTCGAAACTGTACGGATGTCTCTTTCCCTAGGGGTAAAGCAGCTGTGGCGTGAAGCTAACCACTAACCTCCACCCACAGCCGAAGTTAAGAAAGCGTTGATTTCTACTAGGCCTTGGGTGTTCACAAAGCGGTACTTAAACACAGTCAATTTTATCAACTTTTGCTACGTGGGTTTCGACGAAATTAATTCTTATTGTCTACAATAAAAGTTCTTGAGAGACTTTGTGGGTCATACGGAATCAGTATGATCTATTGTTAACTTCCAGTCGCTAATACTTTGAACTGAGAAAGAACTGTAAGATTTTTCACACAATTAAATTCATGGAACCAAAGATTTCGAGGGAAATTCATGTCTGGAGGTCCGCAGCGCACATATTCAGATCTACAAATGTACACGGAGCCAGGATAGTTCTGTCACAATATGCTACGGGCAGTAGAACTAAATAATCGGGGGTTGTATCTAAAGGGTTCTGAAAATTGGTGTATAACACTCAGAATTATTCGATCTTTTTACTTCGCCCATCGTCCGGTATCTTAAAAACTAGAGAACACAACATTTCGGAAACTGGGTCTGTTGCCATTCTCAAGTGAAGGGGGAGACACCTACTCTGTTGGGTCCCTTAGCAAGAGCTAACCCAAGGCCGGAAAGAGATCCACTTTCCGAAACGTTGAGTTTGTTAACGTGGCAAGAGGCTCAATCATTTCATCACCCAGTCACGGTGCAGGGCTATGGTTTACAACAGCTTGCGAGCAGTAATCTGAACCCTTCCCCCACCTACCTGTTGCTTTGGCAAGGTCTTCAACACGGCTGTCCATAGGCAACGCTCCGGCAATTCCACGCAGGGCCAGTAACTCCATCGTAACTGGTCACAAACTGATTACTCCGTTGTCATAACACGTGAAATGGGCACAAGATTTGTATTCTGTATTCACAAGCACATAACCGCGTCCATTTTCACTAGCACATGTATGAACTTGCAGAGCGGCACGAACGTTCAACTGTTTCTCTCGGTTTCATGTTTGCTACCGTTAGATGACTCTGTAAGCTGAACGTAATACATCAAAAACAATTTACTACTCGATGTATCGTACCAACAACGCGGACAAAGCTGAAACTGCAAAGAATTTTACCTGGCACCAAAGCTACCACAGCAGACTTTGGAAGTCCTGTCTACACGCTGACCTCGCACCAGCGCTTGTATTCAGCTGATGAAGTCCTTTCTATGGAAAACTATCTACCCAACTAACTCCAAGAAGCTGAGCCCTTCTTGAGAAGCCGCCAGTTGTAAAGCTAATAAAAAATTTACCAACATTTTATGGAACCCGAAGTTTCATTACCGTGTTCACAAGAAACCTCCACAGGTCTCTATCCTGGGCCATATCAATCCAGTCCACACCACCCCATACTATCTAAGATTCATTTACTATCATATACCGATCTACATCTTGATCTTCCTAGTGATCTCTTTCCTTCTGGCTTTCCCACCAATATCCTATATGATTTCCTCTTCTCCCCCATTCGGGCTACATGCCCTGCCCACCATATCTTACTTAACTTGATCATTCTAATTACACTTTGCGAAGTACAAATATTCTTCTCAGCACCCTGTTCTCAAACACCATTAGTCTATGTTCCTCCCTTAATGTCTGAGATAAGTTTCACATCCATGCAGAACCGCGGATTTGAGATCTGAGGAGCCAGGGTAGCGTGATCTGTACAGGGACTGGCTATGGGCTGGAGTTCGAGTCTCAGTAGCATAAAGAATTTTCTCTTCTCTATGTCCAGACCGGCTCTGGGGTCCACCCAACCTCCTATCTAAAGTGTGCCGGGGACTCTTTCCCGGGGGTAAAGCGGCTGGGGCGTGAAGCCTACCACTCACCTCCAGCAAGTGCCGAAGTCAAGAAAATGTGGATCTATACATCCATTCCCCCATACGCCTTTATGGCGTGGTGCTTAATTCGTTTAGCACCGGGGCAACTTTACCTTTACCTTACAGAACCACAGGCAAAATTATAGTTTTGTATATTCTAATGTTTACGTTTTCAGACAGCAGACGAGTAGACGAAAAGTTCTGGACTGAATGGCAACAAGCATTACCAGAATTCAGTCTCTTCTTTCTATGGAAATTTAAGGTTAAAGACTGGACACAGTGAGACCGCCATTAAATAAAAAATTGTTAGGCTACATGTTTTCATTATTAAGTGACAAAAGCATAATTGTAGATTTCTGTAGTTATTATTTTAAGTGCCGAGTTATATAAAATTATACTAAGATGTCCAACGTTTATCCTACGAAATGTTTCCGCAAAACAAAAACAATTTCACTATATCAAAGGGTGCTACAGTGTTCCGCGAATTGATATTTCCATATACGATAACCTAAAAAGCCTATAAAACACGGTTCAATGATTCACTCACGTGAGTACACTGTTATCACCACGGTTTACGCATTTAATTGGAACAGGAAGAAGTCCCATTCACTAATCGTCGACAAATACACTCGCGCCATTCGAACGACTGGTGGAGGGGTAAAACAAACGAGCATCGAAAGACGCTGGTTTCCTTCAGCCGCCGGTAGGTTGCGTGGGTGGTTGAGACACAAACATGAGAGGACTGCCCACATCACTGACGACAGGAGGGGGGGGCTAGGGGGGAGGTAAATTCTCCAACTTGACAATTCTGCAGTGGCGGATCGTGATATTTTGCAGAAATTGAATTAAGCGTGTATAAACTTGCACTCGAAGGTAAAAAGAAAGAGAGATAAAGGTGGCTCTTTGCCATGAAGACGTATGGAGGAGTGAAAGTATAATTCCACCGTTCTTGACCTACCAGTAAACGGAGATGTGTGGCCAGCTTTACGCCTCGCCCGCTTTACCCCCGGGGAAAGAGCCTCCGGAACCCACTGGATAGGAGGTTGGGTGGGCCCCAGAGCCGGTATGGGAGCTGTGGAGAAGAGTAAAAGTTTTGTTTCGTGATGATACACGTTTGTGATGCACGAAACTTAATTTCGATGTCTTTACGTAGCAGTAACACACTGTACTTGTATTCAGGAAGATCTCGGTTCAAACATCGGCCAGGACACAGGCTATTCTGGCTGAAACGTTTTTCTTCTGTGCCTCCAGCCAGTGATAGCATAGAACCATGGTTAGGGCACACCAGCTCCATCCTTATCCTTTCCAATTCAGCATTCATCTGCCAGTCTACCACTTAATACTGTATAGTTTCGCTAATGACAGCCCCGTAAAACAAACCATTAAAGCAAAGATGTGAAATACTTTGGTTTCGTGAACCACTAATTTTACACTCGAAATGCGCGTACAAATTTAGTGAAACTGTCCCTGCGTCTAAGCACCACATCATAAATGCGTATTGGGTGAGTGAAGGTATAGCTTCACGCAGTGTTAATCGTATATTGCGTAATTAAGAGCGTAAAAATGTTCAGCTTTTCAGCAAATATTATTTGGGTGATCAATTCGCGGTGTATGAGATGGGCAGAGCACGCAGCACTCATATAATACTCGGAAAACCTAGACGCAGATGAAAGTACAATATAGAGAGTAAAAAAAGCGTTATAACGAGAAGTGGATTAAAGTGGCCAGAGATTAGTACCAATTGAGGACTCTTTTGAACACAGTAATAACAATTTGAGGTTTCATGAAGGTGATCTTAGCAATTCTCAGCATCTCTACACCCAGTTTAAAGGAGTTAATTAGTCCCTTTATAGGACACTCTGCAGCCATTACACCCCGGTCTATTTGTGTCATGCAGCCCCATTACAGCTCATGCAACACGTTTGATTCTAACGGACACTCAGGGGCGGTACGGCGCAACGCAGACAGTTTTAAAAATTCCGTTTGACTTCTCAGATTTGTCACGCCTTGTTTGGCTGCATGTATTAACCACAAGGCTCTGATTTATAAATAAAACAAGAGAAAGCTTCTATGATGCACCAGCGTCACTGTTACCATGGAAACGAGCTAAACACCGCTTTTGAAATCACTTAGAAGACTCACAGTGTCATGACGATTCTCCTTGGAAGTCGATGGAAAGGCTAAAATATCATAAAACATTTTAACTCACACCAAAAGCCATACCATGGCTGCCAATACAGGATCTTTATAAGGAAGGCTAGCTCTGAATCTCGACTATATAGCAACAATCTTCACAATATGGCTTTCGTTGTTTTCCTCAGCCATTCCAAATAATGTATGTGCAGAGAACTAAACAAGCAGGCAGTAAGTACAGCGTTCTGCCCAGCAAATACTTGTTGTTGGCTTAATCTTTAACCCTGAAGATGGATTTGTGAATTTGGTGAGGTCAACGGACACTTGGCGAGGTGTCTCGATATCTTATTTCTTATTCAACGACAATTTTTCACCATATAAACTGCATTATGCAGGAGAGAAGCATGATTGATAATGGTTAATTAGAAATGTAACTGGTCATGGCATATTTTAAGCCTTCTTTGTAGCATCTGCCTGAAACAACTGAGGGCAATCATAAAACGAATCCCAAGAGAAGAACAGTTCCTCAAAACGAGTTTAAAACCAGAGACCTATATCCATTTTCCAGTTGATTAGGCTGTGGAGACATCTAGTGGGCTGTTTCTTGTTGGATTTGAGGTTCTGTCAGCAGTGACAAATATGAAGGGTTCTATCTTCTGGCAAGTGACACTGTGTAGTCTGTTAGATGTTCACTGACATTTCAGAGGAACTAACTGCATCCATCAACAAGGTCTTCAGAATGCTCCTCCAGAAAGTTGGTTAACTTCATACATAAGAAAAAAAAACAAACTAAAACTATCCCTGTAACAGGCCGTGAAGGCCCATAAAATTGTGAGACGCTGAGGGTCCCACACTATCTAGAAAATCGGCTCAAAGATGGTGGTAAGGTTGTCAGCCTTACGTGCCGGCCGCGCTTTACTCACCAGGAAAATTATTTAATTAATTCCTGGTACTCATTTCTGTTAGAGGCTGAGTAAACCCCCAGGGCCTAGTGCGGCTGGAAGGATTAGGTCAACTGAAAAAAATCCAGACCCACGACCTTCCGGCTTGTAGCATAGTCCCTCAACCACTATGCTATAATAATAAACTTATGCTACAAACTGTACCACGGGAGATTAAGTACAGATGGAAAGGATGACATGAAAATGGATCTCAGAGAAGTACAGTGTGAACACTGGAATGGGACACAGAAGTAGCTCAAGACAATGCCCAATGGCAAGCTCTCATGGGCATACTGAAGGTTCTTTAGGTTCCAAAAAGTGGGAACTTCTTGCCCAGCTGACAAAGTATCACCTCTCCGAGGCAGATCATGGAGTACCTCTAAATGAAATATAGTGAAAAGAACATAAATTCACTTACAAAATATACAATGAAAATTTGCATGACATCATAGGTCACAGCATGTAACAATAGGACAACATTTGAGTTGAATCAATCACAGTTTACAGAGCACTCCACACTGTATTATACTACATTTAAAAAAATAAAGCTATCCCTGTAACAGTCCATGGAGGCCCATAGGATGGTGAGATTCTGTAGACTGATTCATAGATGGGGGTGAGGTTGTCAGCCTTACACGCCAGCAGTCCTTTATCCACAGGAAGATTCCTGGTACTCATTTCTGTTAGAGGCTGAGTCAACCCCAGGGCCATAGTGGGGCTGGAAGGATTAGGTCAATTGAAAAATCCAATGACCTCATCAAGAATCAAACCCACAACCTTCCAGCATGTAGCACAGTGCCTCAACCGGGTACACTACTGCGTGCCCAATTATGCTACATCTACTTTGATTAAAATATTTCATTATTATTACTGAATGCTGAAGAACAAAAATCCTTAAAATGTAAGGTCAGAAAAATATATGAGCTCTGCAGTTTTTAACTTCTTCAATTAGCAATATAATTAACCCCCAAATTTACAACTTTTTACAGATTTCTTTAATTTTCAAATGCTTTAAAATTTCTAAAATTGCATTTCTAAATAATTACATTGACTTTCTGCATCCTACTTCAGGGCACAACTGTAATTTCAGTTTCTCTGGGCTTCAGCTGTGTCATATCTTGAAGCTCTTCCAAACATTTTGGTACATATCACACTTACATCTTCAGGATGAATCATTGGGGGGGAGATGAATGCAGCCAAATAAACAGATCTCAGAATACAAAAAAGGGTCCTTAGTTACTTACTTACTTAATTAATTATCAGGCTGATTATTTTTAAAATGTTAATGTATCACAACTACAAAATTTGGAATGAATATTTGAAGAACAATTTGCCCACTATTAGAAAACTTGTGAAAACATCTCTCACTGTGTTATTCTTCAGCACACAATTCTGATCAGAAACAAATATATGACAGGACAAGTAAAATGTATATATTTTTTGTGGTGATAAGAAGAAACCGTGCCAGGAATGGAAGAATGCAAATAATTTCAATCCAGTCCTTGCGAACAGTCCGTGTCATATGTGCTGACATCTCCTTTATACAGTACACGAATCCCTGATTACCTTCCTTCCTGTTTCTGCGGCAATATACCCTTGGCCATTAGGGAATCCTCTGCAACGTTCCACATGACCCACAGCACAGTTAACTGAAACAACATTCTGTTCGGTGAGCACTTCTGTGGGTGATCATTCTGGAGCATCTGTCACTGATGGTCTTTTCATGAATGTTGTGGCCCTCAAGCACAATGTTCAGTAACTTTCCTTGCCCACTGATCATACTGGTCAGGATTGGGTACAAGTTTTCCGTCCTCCCTCCATGGGTCTGTTCAACCAAAACCTACGTATACACGCATATAAACTCATCCACACTATTCACTTCAACCCTGAAGATGGGGGCAGCATTTAAATCTGGAATGTCAACAATGCTGCCTGCATCAACACAGCACAAAGTCCCAAAAGTAGAATAAACATCAACAATGAACCACTGTGAAATACATAGTGTTTCTTTCACAACAATAAATGTTAGCAAAATGTAAATCAGACTCTCAGCATACAAACTAATCAGCTGCATTTCCTGTCAATGTTCTTTGTATAACAACAACAAAGAAAATTCTGAAACTCTCACAAATGAGACAACATAAGACAATGGGTTCCACAGCAGCAGAAACACTTCAAGGCACTTACACATAAGGGAAGGCTTACCCTTCATACACTCAATGCTTTAATTTTTTGCCTTAAAAAAAGGTTATTAGAGATATTGCCAAGTAACTCACAGACCATGTCAGTAGATACAGAGAACTCTCACCTACAGATTTCATATCTGTAAAACTTATGGTTGCTTGGAAAAATTTGTCTGCACTTGATCAAGTGAACACTGTGAAGCCAAGGCTCAGAGCCTCCTCTTGAAGTAACTTCCACACAGTAAATTTAACCTCAGGTTACTGTACAAACTTTACTATACAAAAGGATTCCGCGTGGTAAAAAATATATCTTATAAAAATATATAATAGCATTTGCTGAGGTTAGTAACCTAATAGCTTAATATAAAACTGACATAGCTCATACATGAATGGGCATGGAAAAGCTGCACCAGCTAATTTAATGGTTCCACAGATGTTGGTTCCCTGGGAGAAGTCCTGACCATTCTGGACTCTCTGTGAGACTCAGTCCAACAGCATATGAAAGCCATTATTTCTATTTCACAGCAAATTACATGAGGAACTACAAAAATTATCCATCACTGAAGATACCACTGTCTACTGTCCGTAAAAGTAGAACATCTTCTTTTAAATGCTGGATGGGTCCAAAATGGGCTCCACTCATAAAAACAAAAGAGAGAAGATTATGCTATTCTAACATGTAATGCTATATAATTTGGTAGATAGGTACCAACGTTTTGGATGTATCTGCTGCTTCCATCTTCAAGGTGGAAGAAAAGTTTACACCTATCTATTATAGTGTATGGCATCACATCTTAAAAAGTCAGTATCTTCAACCATCATTACCACTGCTATAGTAACCTCAAACCTCACAACACAAGGGAGCTCTTTCTTTCTAACAGTGTGTGTGCGTGTGTGTGTGTGTGTGTGTGTGTGTCTGTATATATAACTCATGCATCATGTAATGTTAATCATATCAGTTTATATGACATAGCATCCTGGCAGTTCACAGGCTGCATTCAGCACACTATGGGACATTTGCCAACAGAGTCCAAACTGTATCAAGTATACAGAATTCGTGCTAACTCACTTTGGATTTTATAAACCAGCTGCTACCCCCTTAAAACTTCAGTGACATAATTTCCCATTGTGCTGTCATACATAGGAATGGAACATATACAATTTGGAGCAGTTTAATTTTATTTTTAATCCCAGAACAGAAAATTAGGGTATATAAATAATAAAATCGTGTGAATCACGAGGTGAAAATGCTGAAAACTGAAACTGGACCTAATTTTATGTAATATATTCAAATAAATTAAACCAAAAGTGATTTTACTGCAAAACTTGGCAGGACATTTAAAAAATCACAGCCCACTTATGCTCAGACTTGTGTCAGATGATTTGAAAATGCTCACAAAATAATCAACCAATCATATGCCCCCCCCCAAAAAAAACTGGGTTGTTAACAACTGAACCTCAGCCACAGCTATTCTTACTATTCTTTCTCAATTTCATACAAAGAAAAGGCTTATCTCCTCTTCAACTTATATTGTATTTGAAGATGTATAAAAATCCAAATGTTTAAGAATATATAACATGAGTGTATTCAGTGTTGGGGAGAATAAATACACCCAGAGTCAGTAATGATAAGGCTGTACCAAATGGACTTCCAACTTGCCAGTTTTTCAATAATATTACAAACCTTCAAACGTCTATTTTTTGCAGGAACTGAAGAATGATTTTAAACCTCATTCCACCTAGATGAGTTCAGGGTACATGTGTTAACTACAAAAGCCAAAGACACAGAATCATCAGTGATCATTTAGTACAGCATTTCTGTCAACAGCTGCCATCAAGTGTGACAAATTGTACTGAAGGGACGGAGTAGACTTCTAAATGACATACATCCGCTGGTTTGAAGGTCATTTGAGGAAGGATTGTGGGGTTTTGTGTACAAATGCGTGTTCCCTAAGCAGCTTTAGTGTTTCCAGCAGGTCTTGGTAGTCCAAAGAATTAAGTGAAAGTATGCAGCCCCCAAAACTATAGCATTTTTCAACCTTTCAGGAGAGACAGGCTTCCTATACACTAAAAAAATATTCTCCTACTGCAGATGGATGAAATCTTGTGCTTGTTCCATTTTCTGTTTTATGGTGTTCACATGCATTCCATATTTTAACCATAAGGACTGAACTTACACCAGAGAGTTTATGTATGTTCAGGTTAATGATAAAGCCTTTCGCTGCCAAGCCCTGTCATAAAACTGCAGAGAAAAGTTTGCTTGGGGGTAAATTCAGCTGCACAGAAAAAAAACAAAAAACTTCCTCAAATGACCTTCAAACATAAGCATGTACAGATCACTTGTAAGATTATTATTTCCTCTAAACATTAATTTGTCACACCTGATGTCACTTATTGACAGAAATGCTGTATTAATTCATTAATGAGTCCATCTCTTTGGTTGTGGCAATTTCAGTGCAAGTAACACGGTCTCATCTAATGCTCATAGCATGCAATGGACTAAATCTTGAACACCAACTTCAGAGGAACTCTTCAGACAGACTTTTCTAACTCTCTGATGTTGGGCGTGAGCACCAAGTGCTGCATACTAAAAGCTTAGACCCTCATGAGTGTCTTGTTCCTCAATACATGGCGTTAGGCTCAGAGGATTCTACTTCTTCCTACATCACCGCTCCAGGCGATACACACTTCACCACATTCCACCTCTCTCTTATACACATTAAAAAAAGGAATTACGTGAGAAATTAGTACATAGCCACCATAGTACATGGCAGAGAATGTTGAATTGTCACTCGATGGAGACATGCACAAAGAGAGTCGCTGGTGACACCAGGTTCCTCAGGTAATCCAACAGGTAAACATGTCTGTACCCTGCAAAGAAGCAAGTTGAATCTGCTGTCAGTTCACAGTTCTGAGGCCACAGAATGAAGTCCATGGATCAGCTATTCCACAGCTCCCTCAATCTGTCATGCTTCCCCACCCTACAGTATACTTCCCTACATCCCCCACCAGTCACTTATTTTTTTTTATTGCTAGTGGGGTGGGACTAAGTCCCTTGTACTGCGGCCACTTCTGGCCTATTGTACCAGCCCCAGATGACAGGTGAGGGTGATTGTGGAGCAACTGGTGGAATGCAGATTGGCAGGGGAAACCGAAGTACTTGGAGAAAACCTGCCCCAGCACCACTTTGTCCACCACAAATCCCACTTGACCAGACCCGGGAACGAACCCAGACCGCCACGGTGGGAAGCCAGCGACTAACCGCTTGAGCTACGGTGCAGACCTCCAGTCACCTATCTATTGTTCCTATTTTCTGGGTTAAGACACTGTCAGCAGCTAGACAAAACAGCATCAGACAAGAAGATGATAGAAGAAAGATGAACTGCAAAAGATTTGGAAGGAAGTTGTTGTGTATCCTTCTATTCACCTGGAGGGACTGATGAAGATCATGGTAACTTTCAGCCAGGACAGCTGGTGTCCAGCCAAGAGTTTAGCAGCGCACCACTCAAACACAAGTATAGGGCACTGTGGTTCAATAACCTGCTCAGTTTCTAGGCATTCTGTTTGCTAGAGTGTTAGCAGTAGCAGTGATACTCTTTAGTAGCAACAAGAGGCTTCGGTTCACTGACACAGTCCAGAGGGGCCTGGAGGGAAACAGAAATGTACACAGACAGGCAGGAGCCTTGAATGCCATTATCCTCACCATCCAAGGGTCTTCTTATGGTGTTGCTGCAGTGTTCAGCAACTGAACTCTGTCTAAGAAACTGATGTTCATACAATGACCATTAGGCAAGCCTGACTCACTACCGTACCTTCCTGTATGCTGGTGAATGGCAGGGCGTACATGCCCAGCATAGCGTCCTTGCCTGTTGTGCTGCAGTCCCTCACAATGAAGTGAACCATGGCCAACTCTGGTACTTTCAGGGAGAAGCTCATTTCTTGGTTCCATCTGGGGTTGAATCCTAAAAACATAAAGAAAAATGCAATTAAATATCCAAAACATTTCTTTTTAATTATGTATTGACTTTCCTAATAATGACTACTAATCACTGCCCTCCCTCCTAACCTCAGACATATCCCTTTCTGGGCATCTCACATTTAGTGATCCATTCACACTGAGGAGGGTGGTCTAATGGTACGCTGTGGACTTGTACTCCAGAGGTGCCTGTTTTGAATCTTGGCCAAGACCTCAGCTATCATGACTCAGTTTTCTTGTGATCAAGCCAAATTCTTCCCAAGTCATCAATCATAACATCATTTGAAGTTATACAGTCTACATTCTGACAGTTTTGTAATATAACGCAAAAAAGGAAAGACATATTCACAAAATACGGTCATTATGTGTCTCAAACAAGTGACATCATTCTTGTTATTAAATTTTACAGCCTTTACATTGTCTAACTCTGGCTTTTAAGAATTAGTTATATTGTATGTTGAAAGTTAAAATGTTTTGGAGTACACTGCAGATTAGGATTAGGCAGATTAGGAAGTCAGCCAGTGCACACATCTCACAGAGTGTGGGGATATGCGGTGTAGGGATGTGGTGGAGTGG
>NW_019726227.1:799381-810214 GCF_002891405.2 Cryptotermes secundus
TACTCATCCTGCCATATTCAAACTGAAGATTGCACCTGCAATGTATGCCAAAACAAGGGAGGCATGAATCATAACATGGTTAAACCTCAACAGCCAATGGTATATATTAACAACAATCATTATCACCCTTCCTGATCACCACCAGGAATGATCACATAGCATCTTAGCAGATATTTAAGCATTCTTACAATGTTCCAAGTATCAACCTACAGGGCAGCCATCTTGACAGAGATTTATTATACTCTGTTCAGTCCTCCAAGCAAATTCTGGGATGGACTTCAAAACAGGCCATCACACCTTCCTTTTCATAGTAGCTCCAAGCTTATCACTCATGATCTAACCTATCCGGCTGGCAACATATTGAGAATTCAGAAAAAAAAAAACAAGATTCTTATTTATCTCTCCTAAGCCACATTCAGAGCCAATTTCAGGGTAATGTGGCACACTTTTCCTGGTGGGGCCATTAACCAACTGTCAGAGTAGCCACCTCCCAGTTGCAAAATTTGCAAATGAAGCATGCAGCTCACCAGGATGCCAAAGTATCAGTATAACCTGAGCTGTACAGAGATACCATGACCCAAAAATCCCCTGACTCTAATACCCCATGTCTTGCACAACTCGTGGCTCACATAACCTGGACTCACACAAGTCATGCATGCCTCACAGAAGTCATCTCACCATTATTCCTGACAATATCAGTTTTCTTTTTCTGTGCATCTGCAGGGTGGCCCACAATCTTCACCACAACATATGGGTCAACAACTTCGCCCTGCAAGTCCTGATTCGCTTTCGGAATGTGCTGTCCACTAATGATAATCAATTTGAGCTGTGTCGAGGCCCTGCACAGAGACAAGCTGTATCAGAACACATGAACAAAATGAGTGACAAATTGAGTTTACTGTAAGCACGAAACTTTGCACTGGCAGACTGAATGGGTAATTAATTAACTAATTCAACCACTGAATGGTTGATTATTAGTGTCTCTAAATTACTATGTACTAACCATTACTGGACTGAACAATAGATAAAATGGACTGCCAACAAATAGACTATTGTTTCATTGACTATTTGACTTAGTCACTGTTCAAGTGACTGGTTGCATTACTAATTCAATGACTGACACATTTAGTTCAATTAAAAAATATTCCAGTCAAATATAAATTAAGCATGAGGGGAGTCTAATAATGTTTCTAGGCAAAATAACACATCTACTGTCAGCAACAGTCTGATACATTCTGTTAGGTTCAAATTTCCAGCATGTAAACGCTCAAAATCTCAAAAGAGAAAGCAACATCACTTAACTTAGGAAGCAAAGCCACAATAATAAAATCAACTGGTATCAGAAGTACTAAAGTCTTTCTCTGTTTTGCAGTCAAATAATCTGAAACACATAAACATTCAGAACAAGCAGAGGCAGGCCCATCCATTCCTCATCCAGGATATGATAACCTTCCCTGTCAATATCACAATAAGTTGCAGAGAAAACTGCAAAGAAGGGACAACGCTCAAATCAACATTTTAAAGTTAACTCATGCAATTGAAGGAAAGCATGGGCTGGGATGAATGTTCAAATCATGCCCAAAAAGCTGTACCACAATACTTGCACATTGCTATAACAGCTGTAACTACCATACATGCTGGCAAGAGTATGAATTGAATATCATAATATCTTTTGGGTTTCCTCTGTTAGGTTCACAGTTGGAAACAGGAAACAGAGTAATTACATTTATATATACAAGTGATGATTTCCTGAATAGCAAACTACTGGCAACACAGCAGACATAAAAATATTTTCCTTTTGTCTTCTTGTGGAGCTTTCGCAATATCCATAGATTCCTTCATGTTTATGTACAGCACAATTCAAACATACAAATATCACTAGATGTCCTCATGTGCACAGCTGTGTGAGTCTGAGTGGAGTGCACATCCTGATACATGTGCTTGCAACAGTTTTGTGCTATTAGAAAATGTGAAGTCACACAACTAGCAGAGTTGTCAAGCTTGTAACATGATGTGCAGATATTTGTATGTCATCAACACATCTCTTAAGCAACTATGGCACAACAGAACTGTTCATAAGTCAAGCAACAAAAAGGCTTCTCATTCACAATGGGACACAAGAAGCATTTTAAAGCAATCAGCATGGTTCATTTTAGCGTTATGAAGCATTACTTCTCATACTCTCCTGCAACAGACCCCAAAGGTTCAGCACATCTGATAACAAAACCAGTAAAAGGGCATAACTCTGACTCAATTAAATCAAATTTGATTTGGATTGTAACCTGGGCTATGACACTGTACAGTCTTGTAGGCAGGCACAGACATTTCAGTGGGACATAGTGCAGCCATCAGTCCTGCAGTCAAATCACTTCAACTCTGAAGATGGTGGCAGTATGTTCTTCTGAAACGTTGGTGCCCATCTACCAGACTTCACGGTATGATAACTCAGAAGACCACAGTCTGAATCTTCAGAGCATGAAGACCTCAAACTGTATAAATATGGTCTGCATCCTTGGAACCAAATTCCCTTGGGCACAGTTTAATATTATTCTCACTTTCCTAACACCAGAGAACTTACAACAGTTGCACATTTATAGGAAAAATACATCACCAGAAACTTAAAAGGGATTCAGATGGCAATATCGACTCTAGCCTCTCCAGAAAATGTCTGTATGCAGTGTAGTTCCCCCACTGTCTGTGTAACTCGAGGCTGTAATGAGTTAGGTTCTCACATAAGGACTATAGAGACTGCTGTCCTCTGTCTCGTTATACAAGACTTTCAGCCTGAAGATGGAAGAAGCACTTTCCTCTGAAATGCTCATGCCTGTATAACAGACTGCATGGCGTCACATCACAAAAGAGAGTAATCTTAATGATTATAAGACACATGTAGCTCGCAGGGTCTTCAAACATAATAAGAGCACACAGATGGAAATTATATTATCTCCAATACCAATACACCTCTAATACCAAATTTCACAAATATTGGCCAGTAAGTGCATGTTCATGCACATCAGTAGACAAGGGGACAGACAAAAGCACTTTTCTAATGGAGATCCAGAGAAGAAGCTGCTTTCCTTACTTTTCCACAATCCTCAAATGGATGGAATGGTAACGTGATAACTCTTTGAAGACTGAACTCCAACTAAATAATATTTGAAAATCCAGATTCTACCTCCCAGGAAACATATTATGTCTCCGCTACAAAGCCCAACTAGTTAATGCTGTTTAGGGAAACAGTCACTGTTTATTGTGAGAACCATACGGAACACACAAATACACTCTGTGGGCAGAAAATTCAGTCTGTACCTCACAGGAAGCACATTACATCTCTGCTACAAAGACCAACCGGTTAACGCTGTTTAGGGAAACAGTCGCTGTTTATTGTGAGAACCGTATGGAACACACAAATACACTCTGTGGGCAGAAAACTCAGTCTGTGCTTCAAAGGAAATATATTCCATCTCTGCTACAAAGCTCAACCGGTTAATGCTGTTTATTGTGAGAACCATACAGAACACACAAATACACTCTGCAGGCAAAATTCAAGGATTTTTAAATGTTACAGCAAGTGGTACATACAGTTACCACTGTGCTATCTGCCTTTTCAAAGAATCAAGTAGCAACACCCATAATGCTTCTCATGTTCCACCCTGCACAAAGAATATGGCTGATATGCCATGCAGCATTTACACATGCCATGCCATGGCAGAATTCTCACTCTTGCTCCAACATCATCTTCTGTGGGACGTCTAGTCTCCTCAGTCTTTTGACGAAAAGAATATTCCTTGCCCGATGCCACATCCTTATGGCTACAGATCTTGAGACAGATTTCTGGGAAGACATTCGCCCAGCTCCTTGTTCAGATGCTTCCAACCTATCAGGTCAGATTAGGCACAGGTGTACCAACTATGGGCAGAGGACTGTCAGTCCATTTGTCTAGCACTATGTTAACTCAATTGGCCAAAATGAGTCACATACTATCCACTATAATGGCAAGGTGCAGCTGCAAGGATATCCTCCTCATTGTAACACTATAAGTGCCAATCAAGAACTCACTCACTGACACACAAATGCACTGAATAATTCACTCACTCATTCCTTATTTACTGATCAGCTCACTCACACATGACTGCTTGGTCGACTGACTAATTCATTGATCCATCAGCTGACTTACAGTCTGAGTAACAGGACTGAGTTGCCACCTGCCATTTGGTAGCAAAACCCAAAGACCCTAAAAATCATGAACAAGTCAATAATCTGTCACATAGACCCTATCCCAAGTCATTTAACCTTTTGACTAGCAAGGCACAGCATAGAATTGCCTGCCAGAAACTCTAACATTGCTTGGGGAAATGCAGTTGCACAGAAATATCACAGTACTTGCCCAGATTACCTTGGGGTGAAAACCTGTTCTTTCCTCTAAACATTTGAATATCACACTTGATGCCACTGACTGACAGAAATGCTTACTAAGTGATTAATTGATCTCTTCAGTTATGACAGTTTTAATGTAGACTGCACTAATTGAATTGGCTCATGGAGTGAAAAGGACTGAAATCATTCCACATTTCCAGAACCTATTTCCTTATAATTCACATTATAATCAATATCTCTATCTCAGTTTTTCAAGTGTGTACTTTGAATGTAGTTTCCCACAGAATACATACATTTATTGTTTCACATTATTCTATCTTGGAGGTAAATTCAGTTAACTCATTTCCTATTATAAACAAAAGAACTCACCCATAAGTCTATACCTGTTCTACACATCTGTGACATACAACAATGTCACTGAAAGAAATTTTATACGTATTTATTTTTGGCTTTAATAATTTTGAGGATTAATAAACAA
The DNA here is from genome assembly GCF_002891405.2 of Cryptotermes secundus. NCBI lineage: Eukaryota > Metazoa > Arthropoda > Insecta > Blattodea > Kalotermitidae > Cryptotermes > Cryptotermes secundus. The sequence goes on from NW_019726227.1 coordinate 804,237, forward strand.
TTTGGGGGATTTTATTATTCACTGTGTGTGCATCTGTAAGTCTGTCATAGCTCAGGTGGTCAGACACTGACTTGTCATCTTGGAGTCTTGGGTTCAGTCCTAGGTGACTTCCTACGAGATTTATGGTAAACAAAGTGACACTGGATGAAGTTTCTCTCAAAGTTTCTTCAATTTCCCCCCACTAATCAACATTCCACCATCACTCCATTTCAATAACCACACCCTAAGATGTGCAGCATTCTTTAAGTTGGGAGCTTCATTTCTGAGATGGGCCTTGGCAGGTTTATGCTATATGGTCTGAGATACTGAGATACTGACTTTTATTAAATAAATCAACAACAATACAGCAGTAAATACTAAATCCCACACTTCAAGAGAACTTGTCACATACAAATGTACATCACAAACTTTTCACAGAAGATCTGAAAATGATCAGCAAAGTTTCCAACATGTACTACATAGATCATTGATCTCACCTGTGAGCCATCACTGCATCCGGATCATAATCACCTGTTCCGCAGAGAAACTTGGGCTTCAAGACATAGCCACAACCACCGTTTTGTCGGAATTTGGATTCATTCAGAAATATTGGTCTCTGGGAGCTCTGGTAGTTGAGGGCAACTACAAGATGATAATAGTCATAGTACACATGTGAAATGAAACAATAACACAGTCACGTCAGTCCTCAATGTACTGCAGATTATAGAAATTCCAAATCATAAACAAGTAAATCTCACAGTATATTTTTTTCACACCTTCTGCAGGTGGGATCTTTCACAGTCTCAGGTCCCACAATATAACAACAGATTTATAAGCCACAATTATTNTCTGAAAATGATCAGCAAAGTTTCCAACATGTACTACATAGATCATTGATCTCACCTGTGAGCCATCACTGCATCCGGATCATAATCACCTGTTCCGCAGAGAAACTTGGGCTTCAAGACATAGCCACAACCACCGTTTTGTCGGAATTTGGATTCATTCAGAAATATTGGTCTCTGGGAGCTCTGGTAGTTGAGGGCAACTACAAGATGATAATAGTCATAGTACACATGTGAAATGAAACAATAACACAGTCACGTCAGTCCTCAATGTACTGCAGATTATAGAAATTCCAAATCATAAACAAGTAAATCTCACAGTATCTTTTTTCACACCTTCTGCAGGTGGGATCTTTCACAATCTCAGGTCCCACAATATAACAACAGATTTATAAGCCACAATTATTCTGAAATCTTTGCTGCATTACTGATGTGGATGTTGAACTGTCTCAGTGCTAAGAGTTTAAATTTGACATACCTATCTGACAACCCACATTCCAGAAAGGGGTGGGTTTGTAGTTGGAGGATCCAGTTCGTGTCCCTGAAGGGTAGATTCTGCTCAGTTGCCGTGTGTTGTATGCCACGAAGTCCCTGGCACTCTTCTCTATGAGATCCTCAGCTTTTGTTTCACAGAACGAGGACATCTGGTAGCACTTGCCTAAAACAACAAAGTGGAACTATCAGCTATGACACTGTGTAATCTGGCAGGTAGATACCAACATCCCAAAGAAATAATATCCTGTTGTACGCAATCAAACGTACATGAAACTGGCTTCAATGTGTACAGTGGGATGCTCACCCTTCATCACCATTCAGTATCAAAATGTAGAATGCATGCAGCTTTACCTCCTCACTCTATCTACATGCATGTATGCCATGGCACAGGCATAACCTACTCTTTACACCACAAACATTTGTGCAGCGCTCACTTAACTGTCTGAAGCCCGACATTTATCCAAAGAATTTCTGGGGAGAACTAATCATCTGCTTTCCTTTGATACAAGACGGACCACACAGGGAACCAAAAAATTGGGGGCGAGGGGGGACACTCATACATGTAGACAGACAAATGGACAGCAAGGTGACCTCATAAGGTTCATAACAAAAATTTAGGGGGGATACAAAGACATGGATAGATATACAGACAGATGGACAGCAAGATGATCTCACAAGCCTCCTTTTATATTTTCAAAATAAGGAACGTACGCTAACAATTCAGTTTCTATCTCTGCCTCCATAAGAAAGATCAACTGGTTATCGCTGTTTGAGGAAACAACAGCTGTTCGCTGTGAGAATCATATGAAACACACTGTGTGGGCCAAATTCAGAATTGTTTTGTTGTTAAAGTAGGTGGCATATATAGTTACCACTGCGCTTTAAAGGGTTAAAATGGAACAGACATGGACATCATGCACCATACTAACCACTGACTTTGGCTTCCTCAAACCCATGGAAGTGAACAGCCTGGCAGATGTTGACCAGACTGGACAGTCCCTCGGCAACAACCTTCTTATTCTGGAACATAAACATGTTATGCAATTATTTCAGTACTTCTTTATATACTGCATCTAATCCATGTGTGCACAAGTAACACATCACAATCTGAGACCCTGTCTGCAGTACCTTCAAAGGTTTCAGTTACATCAAAGCCACAGTGATAACATATTCATTCAAGTTCAATAAAAAAACAATTTTCAGCATTTGTTTTGCATGGGCATGAAACTCAGTCCTTCACTTTGGAAAAAACAACTTAAATTAAAGGTTTAAGCTATGGACTTTAGGAATGAGATGCCATGTAATCTGACAGCAAGGCACAGATTATGGAGTCTCACACCCAACCATTTCAGAAGACACTATCTCCAGAATCACTGTTGTCATAACCTCAAATCTCTGACCTGTTGAATATCTGCCTTCAGCTCGACTGCTATTTTCTCTGCTTCCTCTTCCTCCTCTGATTCGCTTTCATTTGCTTTCTCAGCTGGGGCTTTCTTCTTTGCTTTCACAATGATCTTTCTTTTGAGAGCTTCAGGGGATGGCAGGAACTCCATGTCCTCCTTGACAGACTCTGTGTACAGCATGTCTAAATGAAACAAGTCCACTGTCATAACATAGCAACAAAATAAATGATTATGCTGTGATGACAGCTAGTGTCTTGCAAAGTTTCGAAGCTGCTACCTCTAAAAAAATACAGGTGCACTACCATATATGAAACCACTTAATTCATGTAGATCCTGAAGGGTCCTGATGATGGTGTATAACATTCAGAATTACTGGGTTTCTGGAATCTGTCCAACATCCAGTTTTGTAAAAAAACTAGAGAACACACTGTTTCAGAAACCGGATTCAGTTTCTGGAATGTTACATTCTCTAGTTTTTGGAATACTAGAAGATGGATGACGTCCAAAAGCCCAGTAATTCTGAGTGTGCTTTCAGAAAGGAAGGGCTCACCTCCAAGAACATCTCGCAAGTGCCTTGCCAGTGTTTCCTGCTGCCGCTCACTACAGTGATTTTCGAGTGACAGGATGACAGGGTACTCTGATGCGTAGAAAGCATATGGTTTGATGGCATCAACCAGAACATCTCGGAACAGTATTTGAGTTGTCAAGGTGTAGCCATGGTAAATAAGGGGATCACCGTCTGGTCCATCCCAGCAATCCACTGAAAGAAAAATATTGTCCAGAATAAGCATCACTGATCTGGGAAAAGCAAGGGATGGTAACCACTTCATTGGAATTATTCTCACTAACATCAATCAGTATATATAAGGTGATGGAACACACATTCTGTAAAGGCATCTTCCGCTGTTGTTTACGCAACTATAATCTGGCAATGCGATAATATTTCGCTGAAGGATCCCATTATTTTTACTGCTAAACATATCCTATAAATAGAGTGATATCTGTTATGAAAAGCAAAAATGTATTTATTTTTAAATCAACAAGGTGACAAATTATGCTTGGTCAAAATGCTATACTGCACTGACTAAACTGTTTTCATTGTTGAATATGATTTAAAAACAGGCACATTTAAACACCAGAAGAATGCAGACATGGCAAAATTTCCTTATAACAAGGTTCTAGACAAGTTATAAGTCATCAAATTGTTAATGAGTTTTGCATAACTGGGTCTGTCGACACCCAAACACATATAGCAATAATAATAGAAATTATGAAAGTATAATTAGGTTTCTAGAACTATTAAGTCATTTACATCCAGTTTTCCCTCATATACTATGCTTTACAGAACATCATATGAATCCCTTGGAACTGCAACAACTAAATATAGACTCTTATAAACTAGCAGCAAACTACTGTAGAACTTTGTATGAAAAAGGAGGAGTATGCATTTACTTACATACAAGCCTAAACTTTGTAAATATAAAATTAACAAAAGATTGTATTGATAAAGACTTTGAGGTATGCGCTGTCAAGCTCAACCTAAGATCCAAAAGATTCTGCATAATCACTGTATACAGAGCTCCAACTGGTAATATTGATACATTCATAACAAAACTAGACACAATACTTAGAAACTTATATAGCTCAACACAAGAATATATTATNCATCGCATTGCATCATGGTCAGGGTAGTTACATTACATTCCTCACTTCATGACCAACCAAGGGTGAGGACAGAGATAAAACCCCAAACACAAAAACCGAGATGTAAGAGTGTGTTGCCCGGTTACAGCTACTGTACATCTTGGGGGGTGGTGACAGATGAGTCTGGAGCAATGGTAGAATGAGGATTAGCAGGGGTAAATCAAACTAGGATAAAATCCTGTTCTAATGTCAACTTGTCCCCCATGAATCTCATATGAAGTCACCTGGAACCAAACCCAAGAGAAGTCACAGTAATGACAGAAACAACGATAATTAGTTCTACGGCTTTAGGCAAGGTACACACATGACATGAGGAATGGTGTACTACACACAGATTGCAGCATTACAGTGCTGTCTGAGGATGCTGTTTCCACTACAAAGGTTACATGGTGCCAAGTGATTACTCACGTGTTGTGTGAAGAAGAAATGTAGTAATGCGAGAGGGGTTGCATCATATCCTGATACACAACTGTGTGGGAGAGATTGAAGATTTCAAACTGCTTCGACATGAGAATGCTGGTAAACCCTGAAACATAACCACATCAGTTGTCACTCTGTATAGAGACCTACATCCTGCCTATCTCCTGGAAGCAGTCTTCCTTCAAAAGCTAGCAATCACTCAGCTACTCAAGTAATGCCCTGAAAATGCCTTACCATGGTCACAAGAGCTTGCCACTGGTTCCTGTCCTGAGACAAATTAGTCCAGGCTACCTTCTTTTAGCCTATTTCTTTAAGATCAATTTTATCATCATTCCATCTATACATAGATTTCCAAGAAGTACCCTTCTTTCAGGTGTTCCTATAAAAACTCTGTCTCTCTCTTCCATGCACACTGCACACAACACCATCTCATCCTTGACTTGATCAGTATAATAAACTGTGAAGCTTCTAATCATCTTACTGTCACTTCGCCCTCTTAGGTCGAAATGTTCCCCTCAACTTTCTCTCCTCAGACATCTTCAGTCTATGTTCAAGCCTTAATAAGAGACCAAGTTTCATGTGCACATAAAACATCAGGAAAAATTATAGTTTTGTGTATTTTTAACCTTTTGTTTTTATGTTGCAGGTGAGAGGACAAAAGATTCTGGGCTGAATGTCTGCCTAATTAAAGCCCAAAAATCTAATACACATCCTACATAAAAATGTAACCTTCCTTCCAATTTTCTGTTTCATGCAGGAGTCCTAACAGGGAACACCCAAACTTATTATGAAATTTATTCTGTAACCTTGCCAGTATGTACAGTAGCCACAGCTATTATAGCAATGGATCATAGCGTTTTTATGTGGCTTAAATCCTCATTGCCAATTTCTTTCCTTTTAATTACATGAGTAAATTCTGATTCCCTAATTTCAGAGTTATTCCTTCTCTGAAGTTTTATCTACAAGTACTACATACTGTGATCCTGACGAGGAAAGCAACAACAGCCCAGGCAAACTTTGGTACTATTACTTCTATTTATACACAAATATGCCCCCATATCAAACCCAGTCCCCACCTACATTTTCAGACACATTCATACATAAACAATCTTTTGGCCTTACTTCTTGTCCC